>NW_028132783.1:0-112526 GCF_964374135.1 Grampus griseus | reverse complement strand
CCCCTAATCCTAACCCGTACGCTGACACTAACCCGCGCCCTCACACGTACGCTCCCCCTAAAGCGTTGTCGTACCCTCACCTGGACCCTAAACCGTCCCCGTCCCCTAACCCTAACCCTAGCCCGAACCCTAACCCTAACCCTTCCCCGAAGCCTGACCCTCACCCGTCCCCTAATCCTAACCCGTACGCTGACACTAACCCGCGCCCTCACACGTACGCTCCCCCTAAAGCGTTGTCGTACCCTCACCTGGACCCTAAACCGTCCCCGTCCCCTAACCCTAACCCTAGCCCGAACCCTAACCCTAACCCTTCCCCGAAGCCTGACCCTCACCCGTCCCCTAATCCTAACCCGTACGCTGACACTAACCCGCGCCCTCACACGTACGCTCCCCCTAAAGCGTTGTCGTACCCTCACCTGGACCCTAAACCGTCCCCGTCCCCTAACCCTAACCCTAGCCCGAACCCTAACCCTAACCCTTCCCCGAAGCCTGACCCTCACCCGTCCCCTAATCCTAACCCGTACGCTGACACTAACCCGCGCCCTCACACGTACGCTCCCCCTAAAGCGTTGTCGTACCCTCACCTGGACCCTAAACCGTCCCCGTCCCCTAACCCTAACCCTAGCCCGAACCCTAACCCTAACCCTTCCCCGAAGCCTGACCCTCACCCGTCCCCTAATCCTAACCCGCACGCTGACACTAACCCGCGCCCTCACACGTACGCTCCCCCTAAAGCGTTGTCGTACCCTCACCTGGACCCTAAACCGTCCCCGTCCCCTAACCCTAACCCTAGCCCGAACCCTAACCCTAACCCTTCCCCGAAGCCTGACCCTCACCCGTCCCCTAATCCTAACCCGCACGCTGACACTAACCCGCGCCCTCACACGTACGCTCCCCCTAAAGCGTTGTCGTACCCTCACCTGGACCCTAAACCGTCCCCGTCCCCTAACCCTAACCCTAGCCCGAACCCTAACCCTAACCCTTCCCCGAAGCCTGACCCTCACCCGTCCCCTAATCCTAACCCGTACGCTGACACTAACCCGCGCCCTCACACGTACGCTCCCCCTAAAGCGTTGTCGTACCCTCACCTGGACCCTAAACCGTCCCCGTCCCCTAACCCTAACCCTAGCCCGAACCCTAACCCTAACCCTTCCCCGAAGCCTGACCCTCACCCGTCCCCTAATCCTAACCCGTACGCTGACACTAACCCGCGCCCTCACACGTACGCTCCCCCTAAAGCGTTGTCGTACCCTCACCTGGACCCTAAACCGTCCCCGTCCCCTAACCCTAACCCTAGCCCGAACCCTAACCCTAACCCTTCCCCGAAGCCTGACCCTCACCCGTCCCCTAATCCTAACCCGTACGCTGACACTAACCCGCGCCCTCACACGTACGCTCCCCCTAAAGCGTTGTCGTACCCTCACCTGGACCCTAAACCGTCCCCGTCCCCTAACCCTAACCCTAGCCCGAACCCTAACCCTAACCCTTCCCCGAAGCCTGACCCTCACCCGTCCCCTAATCCTAACCCGCACGCTGACACTAACCCGCGCCCTCACACGTACGCTCCCCCTAAAGCGTTGTCGTACCCTCACCTGGACCCTAAACCGTCCCCGTCCCCTAACCCTAACCCTAGCCCGAACCCTAACCCTAACCCTTCCCCGAAGCCTGACCCTCACCCGTCCCCTAATCCTAACCCGCACGCTGACACTAACCCGCGCCCTCACACGTACGCTCCCCCTAAAGCGTTGTCGTACCCTCACCTGGACCCTAAACCGTCCCCGTCCCCTAACCCTAACCCTAGCCCGAACCCTAACCCTAACCCTTCCCCGAAGCCTGACCCTCACCCGTCCCCTAATCCTAACCCGTACGCTGACACTAACCCGCGCCCTCACACGTACGCTCCCCCTAAAGCGTTGTCGTACCCTCACCTGGACCCTAAACCGTCCCCGTCCCCTAACCCTAACCCTAGCCCGAACCCTAACCCTAACCCTTCCCCGAAGCCTGACCCTCACCCGTCCCCTAATCCTAACCCGTACGCTGACACTAACCCGCGCCCTCACACGTACGCTCCCCCTAAGGCGTTGTCGTACCCTCACCTGGACCCTAAACCGTCCCCGTCCCCTAACCCTAACCCTAGCCCGAACCCTAACCCTAACCCTTCCCCGAAGCCTGACCCTCACCCGTCCCCTAATCCTAACCCGTACGCTGACACTAACCCGCGCCCTCACACGTACGCTCCCCCTAAAGCGTTGTCGTACCCTCACCTGGACCCTAAACCGTCCCCGTCCCCTAACCCTAACCCTAGCCCGAACCCTAACCCTAACCCTTCCCCGAAGCCTGACCCTCACCCGTCCCCTAATCCTAACCCGCACGCTGACACTAACCCGCGCCCTCACACGTACGCTCCCCCTAAAGCGTTGTCGTACCCTCACCTGGACCCTAAACCGTCCCCGTCCCCTAACCCTAACCCTAGCCCGAACCCTAACCCTAACCCTTCCCCGAAGCCTGACCCTCACCCGTCCCCTAATCCTAACCCGGACGCTGACACTAACCCGCGCCCTCACACGTACGCTCCCTCTAAAGCGTTGTCGTACCCTCACCTGGACCCTAAACCGTCCCCGTCCCCTAACCCTAACCCTAGCCCGAACCCTAACCCTAACCCTTCCCCGAAGCCTGACCCTCACCCGTCCCCTAACCCTAACCCGTACGCTGACACTAACCCGCGCCCTCACACGTACGCTCCCCCTAAAGCGTTGTCGTACCCTCACCTGGACCCTAAACCGTCCCCGTCCCCTAACCCTAACCCTAGCCCGAACCCTAACCCTAACCCTTCCCCGAAGCCTGACCCTCACCCTTCCCCTAATCCTAACCCGTACGCTGACGCTAACACGCGCCCTCACACGTACGCTCCCCCTAAAGCGTTGTCGTACCCTCACCTGGACCCTAAACCGTCCCCGTCCCCTAACCCTAACCCTAGACCGAACCCTAACCCTAACCCTTCCCCGAAGCCTGACCCTCACCCGTCCCCTAATCCTAACCCGTACGCTGACGCTAACCCGCGCCCTCACACGTACGCTCCCCCTAAAGCGTTGTCGTACCCTCACCTGGACCCTAAACCGTCCCCGTCCCCTAACCCTAACCCTAGCCCGAACCCTATCCCTAACCCTTCCCCGAAGCCTGACCCTCACCCGTCCCCTAATCCTAACCCGTACGCTGACACTAACCCGCGCGCTCACACGTACGCTCCCCCTAAAGCGTTGTCGTACCCTCACCTGGACCCTAAACCGTCCCCGTCCCCTAACCCTAACCCTAGCCCGAACCCTAACCCTAACCCTTCCCCGAAGCCTGACCCTCACCCGTCCCCTAATCCTAACCCGTACGCTGACACTAACCCGCGCCCTCACACGTACGCTCCCCCTAAAGCGTTGTCGTACCCTCACCTGGACCCTAAACCGTCCCCGTCCCCTAACCCTAACCCTAGCCCGAACCCTAAACCTAACCCTGCCCCGAAGCCTGACCCTCACCCGTCCCCTAATCCTAACCCGTACGCTGACACTAACCCGCGCCCTCACACGTACGCTCCCCCTAAAGCGTTGTCGTACCATCACCTGGACCCTAAACCGTCCCCGACCCCTAACCCTAACCCTAGCCCGAACCCTAAACCTAACCCTTCCCCGAAGCCTGACCCTCACCCGTCCCCTAATCCTAACCCGTACGCTGACACTAACCCGCGCCCTCACACGTACGCTCCCCTTAAAGCGTTGTCGTACCCTCACCTGGACCCTAAACCGTCCCCGTCCCCTAACCCTAACCCTAGCCCGAACCCTAACCCTAACCCTTCCCCGAAGCCTGACCCTCACCCATCCCCTAATCCTAACCCGTACGCTGACACTAACCCGCGCCCTCACACGTACGCTCCCCCTAAAGCGTTGTCGTACCCTCACCTGGACCCTAAACCGTCCCCGTCCCCTAACCCTAACCCTAGCCCGAACCCTAACCCTAACCCTTCCCCGAAGCCTGACCCTCACCCGTCCCCTAATCCTAACCCGTACGCTGACACTAACCCGCGCCCTCACACGTACGCTCCCCCTAAAGCGTTGTCGTACCCTCACCTGGACCCTAAACCGTCCCCGTCCCCTAACCCTAACCCTAGCCCGAACCCTAACCCTAACCCTTCCCCGAAGCCTGACCCTCACCCGTCCCCTAATCCTAACCCGTACGCTGACGCTAACCCGCGCCCTCACACGTACGCTCCCCCTAAAGCGTTGTCGTACCCTCACCTGGACCCTAAACCGTCCCCGTCCCCTAACCCTAACCCTAGCCCGAACCCTAACCCTAACCCTGCCCCGAAGCCTGACCCTCACCCGTCCCCTAATCCTAACCCGTACGCTGACACTAACCCGCGCCCTCACACGTACGCTCCCCCTAAAGCGTTGTCGTACCCTCACCTGGACCCTAAACCGTCCCCATCCCCTAACCCTAACCCTAGCCCGAACCCTAACCCTAACCCTTCCCCGAAGCCTGACCCTCACCCGTCCCCTAATCCTAACCCGTACGCTGACACTAACCCGCGCCCTCACACGTACGCTCCCCCTAAAGCGTTGTCGTACCCTCACCTGGACCCTAAACCGTCCCCGTCCCCTAACCCTAACCCTAGCCCGAACCCTAACCCTAACCCTTCCCCGAAGCCTGACCCTCACCCGTCCGCTAATCCTAACCCGTACGCTGACACTAACCCGCGCCCTCACACGTACGCTCCCCCTAAAGCGTTGTCGTACCCTCACCTGGACCCTAAACCGTCCCCGTCCCCTAACCCTAACCCTAGCCCGAACCCTAACCCT
Source organism: Grampus griseus (assembly GCF_964374135.1). NCBI lineage: Eukaryota > Metazoa > Chordata > Mammalia > Artiodactyla > Delphinidae > Grampus > Grampus griseus. The sequence continues at coordinate 107,685 of NW_028132783.1, read as the reverse complement.
AACCCTTCCCCGAAGCCTGACCCTCACCCGTCCCTTAATCCTAACCCGTACGCTGACGCTAACCCGCGCCCTCACACGTACGCTCCCCCTAAAGCATTGTCGTACCCTCACCTGGACCCTAAACCGTCCCCGTCCCCTAACCCTAACCCTAGCCCGAACCCTAACCCTAACCCTTCCCCGAAGCCTGACCCTCACCCGTACCCTAATCCTAACCCGTACGCTGACGCTAACCCGTGCCCTCACACGTACGCTCCCCCTAAAGCGTTGTCGTACCCTCACCTGGACCCTAAACCGTCCCCGTCCCCTAACCCTAACCCTAGCCCGAACCCTAACCCTAACCCTTCCCCGAAGCCTGACCCTCACCCGTCCCCTAATCCTTACCCGTACGCTGATACTAACCCGCGCCCTCACACGTACGCTCCCCCTAAAGCGTTGTCGTACCCTCACCTGGACCCTAAACCGTCCCCGTCCCCTAACCCTAACCCTAGCCCGAACCCTAACCCTAACCCTTCCCCGAAGCCTGACCCTCACCCGTCCCCTAATCCTAACCCGTACGCTGACACTAACCCGCGCCCTCACACGTACGCTCCCCCTAAAGCGTTGTCGTACCCTCACCTGGACCCTAAACCGTCCCCGTCCCCTAACCCTAACCCTAGCCCGAACCCTAACCCTAACCCTTCCCCAAAGCCTGACCCTCACCCGTCCCCTAATCCTAACCCGTACGCTGACACTAACCCGCGCCCTCACACGTACGCTCCCCCTAAAGCGTTGTCGTACCCTCACCTGGACCCTAAACCGTCCCCGTCCCCTAACCCTAACCCTAGCCCGAACCCTAACCCTAACCCTTCCCCGAAGCCTGACCCTCACCCGTCCCCTAATCCTAACCCGTACGCTGACACTAACCCGCGCCCTCACACGTACGCTCCCCCTAAAGCGTTGTCGTACCCTCACCTGGACCCTAAACCGTCCCCGTCCCCTAACCCTAACCCTAGCCCGAACCCTAACCCTAACCCTTCCCCGAAGCCTGACCCTCAACCGTCCCCTAATCCTAACCCGTACGCTGACACTAACCCGCGCCCTCACACGTACGCTTCCCCTAAAGCGTTGTCGTACCCTCACCTGGACCCTAAACCGTCCCCGTCCCCTAACCCTAACCCTACCCCGAACCCTAACCCTAACCCTTCCCCGAAGCCTGACCCTCACCCGTCCCCTAATCCTAACCCGTACGCTGACACTAACCCGCGCCCTCACACGTACGCTCCCCCTAAAGCGTTGTCGTACCCTCACCTGGACCCTAAACCGTCCCCGTCCCCTAACCCTAACCCTAGCCCGAACCCTAACCCTAAACCTTCCCCGAAGCCTGACCCTCACCCGTCCCCTAATCCTAACCCGTACGCTGACACTAACCCGCGCCCTCACACGTACGCTCCCCCTAAAGCGTTGTCGTACCCTCACCTGGACCCTAAACCGTCCCCGTCCCCTAACCCTAACCCTAGCCCGAACCCTAACCCTAACCCTTCCCCGAAGCCTGACCCTCACCCGTCCCCTAATCCTAACCCGTACGCTGACACTAACCCGCGCCCTCACACATACGCTCCCCCTAAAGCGTTGTCGTACCCTCACCTGGACCCTAAACCGTCCCCGTCCCCTAACCCTAACCCTAGCCCGAACCCTAACCCTAACCCTTCCCCGAAGCCTGACCCTCACCCGTCCCCTAATCCTAACCCGCACGCTGACACTAACCCGCGCCCTCACACGTACGCTCCCCCTAAAGCGTTGTCGTACCCTCACCTGGACCCTAAACCGTCCCCGTCCCCTAACCCTAACCCTAGCCCGAACCCTAACCCTAACCCTTCCCCGAAGCCTGACCCTCACCCGTCCCCTAATCCTAACCCGCACGCTGACACTAACCCGCGCCCTCACACGTACGCTCCCCCTAAAGCGTTGTCGTACCCTCACCTGGACCCTAAACCGTCCCCGTCCCCTAACCCTAACCCTAGCCCGAACCCTAACCCTAACCCTTCAGCGAAGCCTGACCCTCACCCGTCCCCTAATCCTAACCCGTACGCTGACACTAACCCGCGCCCTCACACGTACGCTCCCCCTAAAGCGTTGTCGTACCCTCACCTGGACCCTAAACCGTCCCCGTCCCCTAACCCTAACCCTAGCCCGAACCCTAACCCTAACCCTTCCCCGAAGCCTGACCCTCACCCGTCCCCTAATCCTAACCCGTACGCTGACACTAACCCGCGCCCTCACACGTACGCTCCCCCTAAGGCGTTGTCGTACCCTCACCTGGACCCTAAACCGTCCCCGTCCCCTAACCCTAACCCTAGCCCGAACCCTAACCCTAACCCTTCCCCGAAGCCTGACCCTCACCCGTCCCCTAATCCTAACCCGTACGCTGACACTAACCCGCGCCCTCACACGTACACTCCCCCTAAAGCGTTGTCGTACCCTCACCTGGACCCTAAACCGTCCCCGTCCCCTAACCCTAACCCTAGCCCGAACCCTAACCCTAACCCTTCCCCGAAGCCTGACCCTCACCCGTCCCCTAATCCTAACCCGCACGCTGACACTAACCCGCGCCCTCACACGTACGCTCCCCCTAAAGCGTTGTCGTACCCTCACCTGGACCCTAAACCGTCCCCGTCCCCTAACCCTAACCCTAGCCCGAACCCTAACCCTAACACTTCCCCGAAGCCTGACCCTCACCCGTCCCCTAATCCTAACCCGCACGCTGACACTAACCCGCGCCCTCACACGTACGCTCCCCCTAAAGCGTTGTCGTACCCTCACCTGGACCCTAAACCGTCCCCGTCCCCTAACCCTAACCCTAGCCCGAACCCTAACCCTAACCCTTCCCCGAAGCCTGACCCTCACCCGTCCCCTAATCCTAACCCGTACGCTGACACTAACCCGCGCCCTCACACGTACGCTCCCCCTAAAGCGTTGTCGTACCCTCACCTGGACCCTAAACCGTCCCCGTCCCCTAACCCTAACCCTAGCCCGAACCCTAACCCTAACCCTTCCCCGAAGCCTGACCCTCACCCGTCCCCTAATCCTAACCCGTACGCTGACACTAACCCGCGCCCTCACACGTACGCTTCCCCTAAAGCGTTGTCGTACCCTCACCTGGACCCTAAACCGTCCCCGTCCCCTAACCCTAACCCTACCCCGAACCCTAACCCTAACCCTTCCCCGAAGCCTGACCCTCACCCGTCCCCTAATCCTAAACCGTACGCTGACACTAACCCGCGCCCTCACACGTACGCTCCCCCTAAAGCGTTGTCGTACCCTCACCTGGACCCTAAACCGTCCCCGTCCCCTAACCCTAACCCTAGCCCGAACCCTAACCCTAACCCTTCCCCGAAGCCTGACCCTCACCCGTCCCCTAATCCTAACCCGTACGCTGACACTAACCCGCGCCCTCACACGTACGCTCCCCCTAAAGCGTTGTCGTACCCTCACCTGGACCCTAAACCGTCCCCGTCCCCTAACCCTAACCCTAGCCCGAACCCTAACCCTAACCCTTCCCCGAAGCCTGACCCTCACCCGTCCCCTAATCCTAACCCGTACGCTGACACTAACCCGCGCCCTCACACGTACGCTCCCCCTAAAGCGTTGTCGTACCCTCACCTGGACCCTAAACCGTCCCCGTCCCCTAACCCTAACCCTAGCCCGAACCCTAACCCTAACCCTTCCCCGAAGCCTGACCCTCACCCGTCCCCTAATCCTAACCCGCACGCTGACACTAACCCGCGCCCTCACACGTACGCTCCCCCTAAAGCGTTGTCGTACCCTCACCTGGACCCTAAACCGTCCCCGTCCCCTAACCCTAACCCTAGCCCGAACCCTAACCCTAACCCTTCCCCGAAGCCTGACCCTCACCCGTCCCCTAATCCTAACCCGCACGCTGACACTAACCCGCGCCCTCACACGTACGCTCCCCCTAAAGCGTTGTCGTACCCTCACCTGGACCCTAAACCGTCCCCGTCCCCTAACCCTAACCCTAGCCCGAACCCTAACCCTAACCCTTCCCCGAAGCCTGACCCTCACCCGTCCCCTAATCCTAACCCGTACGCTGACACTAACCCGCGCCCTCACACGTACGCTCCCCCTAAAGCGTTGTCGTACCCTCACCTGGACCCTAAACCGTCCCCGTCCCCTAACCCTAACCCTAGCACGAACCCTAACCCTAACCCTTCCCCGAAGCCTGACCCTCACCCGTCCCCTAATCCTAACCCGTACGCTGACACTAACCCGCGCCCTCACACGTACGCTCCCCCTAAGGCGTTGTCGTACCCTCACCTGGACCCTAAACCGTCCCCGTCCCCTAACCCTAACCCTAGCCCGAACCCTAACCCTAACCCTTCCCCGAAGCATGACCCTCACCCGTCCCCTAATCCTAACCCGTACGCTGACACTAACCCGCGCCCTCACACGTACGCTCCCCCTAAAGCGTTGTCGTACCCTCACCTGGACCCTAAACCGTCCCCGTCCCCTAACCCTAACCCTAGCCCGAACCCTAACCCTAACCCTTCCCCGAAGCCTGACCCTCACCCGTCCCCTAATCCTAACCCGCACGCTGACACTAACCCGCGCCCTCACACGTACGCTCCCCCTAAAGCGTTGTCGTACCCTCACCTGGACCCTAAACCGTCCCCGTCCCCTAACCCTAACCCTAGCCCGAACCCTAACCCTAACCCTTCCCCGAAGCCTGACCCTCACCCGTCCCCTAATCCTAACCCGCACGCTGACACTAACCCGCGCCCTCACACGTACGCTCCCCCTAAAGCGTTGTCGTACCCTCACCTGGACCCTAAACCGTCCCCGTCCCCTAACCCTAACCCTAGCCCGAACCCTAACCCTAACCCTTCCCCGAAGCCTGACCCTCACCCGTCCCCTAATCCTAACCCGTACGCTGACACTAACCCGCGCCCTCACACGTACGCTCCCCCTAAAGCGTTGTCGTACCCTCACCTGGACCCTAAACCGTCCCCGTCCCCTAACCCTAACCCTAGCCCGAACCCTAACCCTAACCCTTCCCCGAAGCCTGACCCTCACCCGTCCCCTAATCCTAACCCGTACGCTGACACTAACCCGCGCCCTCACACGTACGCTCCCCCTAAGGCGTTGTCGTACCCTCACCTGGACCCTAAACCGTCCCCGTCCCCTAACCCTAACCCTAGCCCGAACCCTAACCCTAACCCTTCCCCGAAGCCTGACCCTCACCCGTCCCCTAATCCTAACCCGTACGCTGACACTAACCCGCGCCCTCACACGTACGCTCCCCCTAAAGCGTTGTCGTACCCTCACCTGGACCCTAAACCGTCCCCGTCCCCTAACCCTAACCCTAGCCCGAACCCTAACCCTAACCCTTCCCCGAAGCCTGACCCTCACCCGTCCCCTAATCCTAACCCGCACGCTGACACTAACCCGCGCCCTCACACGTACGCTCCCCCTAAAGCGTTGTCGTACCCTCACCTGGACCCTAAACCGTCCCCGTCCCCTAACCCTAACCCTAGCCCGAACCCTAACCCTAACCCTTCCCCGAAGCCTGACCCTCACCCGTCCCCTAATCCTAACCCGTACGCTGACACTAACCCGCGCCCTCACACGTACGCTCCCTCTAAAGCGTTGTCGTACCCTCACCTGGACCCTAAACCGTCCCCGTCCCCTAACCCTAACCCTAGCCCGAACCCTAACCCTAACCCTTCCCCGAAGCCTGACCCTCACCCGTCCCCTAATCCTAACCCGTACGCTGACACTAACCCGCGCCCTCACACGTACGCTCCCCCTAAAGCGTTGTCGTACCCTCACCTGGACCCTAAACCGTCCCCGTCGCCTAACCCTAACCCTAGCACGAACCCTAACCCTAACCCTTCCCCGAAGCCTGACCCTCACCCTTCCCCTAATCCTAACCCGTACGCTGACGCTAACACGCGCCCTCACACGTACGCTCCCCCTAAAGCGTTGTCGTACCCTCACCTGGACCCTAAACCGTCCCCGTCCCCTAACCCTAACCCTAGACCGAACCCTAACCCTAACCCTTCCCCGAAGCCTGACCCTCACCCGTCCCCTAATCCTAACCCGTACGCTGACGCTAACCCGCGCCCTCACACGTACGCTCCCCCTAAAGCGTTGTCGTACCCTCACCTGGACCCTAAACCGTCCCCGTCCCCTAACCCTAACCCTAGCCCGAACCCTATCCCTAACCCTTCCCCGAAGCCTGACCCTCACCCGTCCCCTAATCCTAACCCGTACGCTGACACTAACCCGCGCGCTCACACGTACGCTCCCCCTAAAGCGTTGTCGTACCCTCACCTGGACCCTAAACCGTCCCCGTCCCCTAACCCTAACCCTAGCCCGAACCCTAACCCTAACCCTTCCCCGAAGCCTGACCCTCACCCGTCCCCTAATCCTAACCCGTACGCTGACACTAACCCGCGCCCTCACACGTACGCTCCCCCTAAAGCGTTGTCGTACCCTCACCTGGACCCTAAACCGTCCCCGTCCCCTAACCCTAACCCTAGCCCGAACCCTAAACCTAACCCTGCCCCGAAGCCTGACCCTCACCCGTCCCCTAATCCTAACCCGTACGCTGACACTAACCCGCGCCCTCACACGTACGCTCCCCCTAAAGCGTTGTCGTACCATCACCTGGACCCTAAACCGTCCCCGACCCCTAACCCTAACCCTAGCCCGAACCCTAAACCTAACCCTTCCCCGAAGCCTGACCCTCACCCGTCCCCTAATCCTAACCCGTACGCTGACACTAACCCGCGCCCTCACACGTACGCTCCCCTTAAAGCGTTGTCGTACCCTCACCTGGACCCTAAACCGTCCCCGTCCCCTAACCCTAACCCTAGCCCGAACCCTAACCCTAACCCTTCCCCGAAGCCTGACCCTCACCCATCCCCTAATCCTAACCCGTACGCTGACACTAACCCGCGCCCTCACACGTACGCTCCCCCTAAAGCGTTGTCGTACCCTCACCTGGACCCTAAACCGTCCCCGTCCCCTAACCCTAACCCTAGCCCGAACCCTAACCCTAACCCTTCCCCGAAGCCTGACCCTCACCCGTCCCCTAATCCTAACCCGTACGCTGACACTAACCCGCGCCCTCACACGTACGCTCCCCCTAAAGCGTTGTCGTACCCTCACCTGGACCCTAAACCGTCCCCGTCCCCTAACCCTAACCCTAGCCCGAACCCTAACCCTAACCCTTCCCCGAAGCCTGACCCTCACCCGTCCCCTAATCCTAACCCGTACGCTGACGCTAACCCGCGCCCTCACACGTACGCTCCCCCTAAAGCGTTGTCGTACCCTCACCTGGACCCTAAACCGTCCCCGTCCCCTAACCCTAACCCTAGCCCGAACCCTAACCCTAACCCTGCCCCGAAGCCTGACCCTCACCCGTCCCCTAATCCTAACCCGTACGCTGACACTAACCCGCGCCCTCACACGTACGCTCCCCCTAAAGCGTTGTCGTACCCTCACCTGGACCCTAAACCGTCCCCATCCCCTAACCCTAACCCTAGCCCGAACCCTAACCCTAACCCTTCCCCGAAGCCTGACCCTCACCCGTCCCCTAATCCTAACCCGTACGCTGACACTAACCCGCGCCCTCACACGTACGCTCCCCCTAAAGCGTTGTCGTACCCTCACCTGGACCCTAAACCGTCCCCGTCCCCTAACCCTAACCCTAGCCCGAACCCTAACCCTAACCCTTCCCCGAAGCCTGACCCTCACCCGTCCGCTAATCCTAACCCGTACGCTGACACTAACCCGCGCCCTCACACGTACGCTCCCCCTAAAGCGTTGTCGTACCCTCACCTGGACCCTAAACCGTCCCCGTCCCCTAACCCTAACCCTAGCCCGAACCCTAACCCTAACCCTTCCCCGAAGCCTGACCCTCACCCGTCCCTTAATCCTAACCCGTACGCTGACGCTAACCCGCGCCCTCACACGTACGCTCCCCCTAAAGCATTGTCGTACCCTCACCTGGACCCTAAACCGTCCCCGTCCCCTAACCCTAACCCTAGCCCGAACCCTAACCCTAACCCTTCCCCGAAGCCTGACCCTCACCCGTACCCTAATCCTAACCCGTACGCTGACGCTAACCCGTGCCCTCACACGTACGCTCCCCCTAAAGCGTTGTCGTACCCTCACCTGGACCCTAAACCGTCCCCGTCCCCTAACCCTAACCCTAGCCCGAACCCTAACCCTAACCCTTCCCCGAAGCCTGACCCTCACCCGTCCCCTAATCCTTACCCGTACGCTGATACTAACCCGCGCCCTCACACGTACGCTCCCCCTAAAGCGTTGTCGTACCCTCACCTGGACCCTAAACCGTCCCCGTCCCCTAACCCTAACCCTAGCCCGAACCCTAACCCTAACCCTTCCCCGAAGCCTGACCCTCACCCGTCCCCTAATCCTAACCCGTACGCTGACACTAACCCGCGCCCTCACACGTACGCTCCCCCTAAAGCGTTGTCGTACCCTCACCTGGACCCTAAACCGTCCCCGTCCCCTAACCCTAACCCTAGCCCGAACCCTAACCCTAACCCTTCCCCAAAGCCTGACCCTCACCCGTCCCCTAATCCTAACCCGTACGCTGACACTAACCCGCGCCCTCACACGTACGCTCCCCCTAAAGCGTTGTCGTACCCTCACCTGGACCCTAAACCGTCCCCGTCCCCTAACCCTAACCCTAGCCCGAACCCTAACCCTAACCCTTCCCCGAAGCCTGACCCTCACCCGTCCCCTAATCCTAACCCGTACGCTGACACTAACCCGCGCCCTCACACGTACGCTCCCCCTAAAGCGTTGTCGTACCCTCACCTGGACCCTAAACCGTCCCCGTCCCCTAACCCTAACCCTAGCCCGAACCCTAACCCTAACCCTTCCCCGAAGCCTGACCCTCAACCGTCCCCTAATCCTAACCCGTACGCTGACACTAACCCGCGCCCTCACACGTACGCTTCCCCTAAAGCGTTGTCGTACCCTCACCTGGACCCTAAACCGTCCCCGTCCCCTAACCCTAACCCTACCCCGAACCCTAACCCTAACCCTTCCCCGAAGCCTGACCCTCACCCGTCCCCTAATCCTAACCCGTACGCTGACACTAACCCGCGCCCTCACACGTACGCTCCCCCTAAAGCGTTGTCGTACCCTCACCTGGACCCTAAACCGTCCCCGTCCCCTAACCCTAACCCTAGCCCGAACCCTAACCCTAAACCTTCCCCGAAGCCTGACCCTCACCCGTCCCCTAATCCTAACCCGTACGCTGACACTAACCCGCGCCCTCACACGTACGCTCCCCCTAAAGCGTTGTCGTACCCTCACCTGGACCCTAAACCGTCCCCGTCCCCTAACCCTAACCCTAGCCCGAACCCTAACCCTAACCCTTCCCCGAAGCCTGACCCTCACCCGTCCCCTAATCCTAACCCGTACGCTGACACTAACCCGCGCCCTCACACATACGCTCCCCCTAAAGCGTTGTCGTACCCTCACCTGGACCCTAAACCGTCCCCGTCCCCTAACCCTAACCCTAGCCCGAACCCTAACCCTAACCCTTCCCCGAAGCCTGACCCTCACCCGTCCCCTAATCCTAACCCGCACGCTGACACTAACCCGCGCCCTCACACGTACGCTCCCCCTAAAGCGTTGTCGTACCCTCACCTGGACCCTAAACCGTCCCCGTCCCCTAACCCTAACCCTAGCCCGAACCCTAACCCTAACCCTTCCCCGAAGCCTGACCCTCACCCGTCCCCTAATCCTAACCCGCACGCTGACACTAACCCGCGCCCTCACACGTACGCTCCCCCTAAAGCGTTGTCGTACCCTCACCTGGACCCTAAACCGTCCCCGTCCCCTAACCCTAACCCTAGCCCGAACCCTAACCCTAACCCTTCAGCGAAGCCTGACCCTCACCCGTCCCCTAATCCTAACCCGTACGCTGACACTAACCCGCGCCCTCACACGTACGCTCCCCCTAAAGCGTTGTCGTACCCTCACCTGGACCCTAAACCGTCCCCGTCCCCTAACCCTAACCCTAGCCCGAACCCTAACCCTAACCCTTCCCCGAAGCCTGACCCTCACCCGTCCCCTAATCCTAACCCGTACGCTGACACTAACCCGCGCCCTCACACGTACGCTCCCCCTAAGGCGTTGTCGTACCCTCACCTGGACCCTAAACCGTCCCCGTCCCCTAACCCTAACCCTAGCCCGAACCCTAACCCTAACCCTTCCCCGAAGCCTGACCCTCACCCGTCCCCTAATCCTAACCCGTACGCTGACACTAACCCGCGCCCTCACACGTACACTCCCCCTAAAGCGTTGTCGTACCCTCACCTGGACCCTAAACCGTCCCCGTCCCCTAACCCTAACCCTAGCCCGAACCCTAACCCTAACCCTTCCCCGAAGCCTGACCCTCACCCGTCCCCTAATCCTAACACGCACGCTGACACTAACCCGCGCCCTCACACGTACGCTCCCCCTAAAGCGTTGTCGTACCCTCACCTGGACCCTAAACCGTCCCCGTCCCCTAACCCTAACCCTAGCCCGAACCCTAACCCTAACCCTTCCCCGAAGCCTGACCCTCACCCGTCCCCTAATCCTAACCCGCACGCTGACACTAACCCGCGCCCTCACACGTACGCTCCCCCTAAAGCGTTGTCGTACCCTCACCTGGACCCTAAACCGTCCCCGTCCCCTAACCCTAACCCTAGCCCGAACCCTAACCCTAACCCTTCCCCGAAGCCTGACCCTCACCCGTCCCCTAATCCTAACCCGTACGCTGACACTAACCCGCGCCCTCACACGTACGCTCCCCCTAAAGCGTTGTCGTACCCTCACCTGGACCCTAAACCGTCCACGTACCCTAACCCTAACCCTAGCCCGAACCCTAACCCTAACCCTTCCCCGAAGCCTGACCCTCACCCGTCCCCTAATCCTAACCCGTACGCTGACACTAACCCGCGCCCTCACACGTACGCTTCCCCTAAAGCGTTGTCGTACCCTCACCTGGACCCTAAACCGTCCCCGTCCCCTAACCCTAACCCTACCCCGAACCCTAACCCTAACCCTTCCCCGAAGCCTGACCCTCACCCGTCCCCTAATCCTAACCCGTACGCTGACACTAACCCGCGCCCTCACACGTACGCTCCCCCTAAAGCGTTGTCGTACCCTCACCTGGACCCTAAACCGTCCCCGTCCCCTAACCCTAACCCTAGCCCGAACCCTAACCCTAACCCTTCCCCGAAGCCTGACCCTCACCCGTCCCCTAATCCTAACCCGTACGCTGACACTAACCCGCGCCCTCACACGTACGCTCCCCCTAAAGCGTTGTCGTACCCTCACCTGGACCCTAAACCGTCCCCGTCCCCTAACCCTAACCCTAGCCCGAACCCTAACCCTAACCCTTCCCCGAAGCCTGACCCTCACCCGTCCCCTAATCCTAACCCGTACGCTGACACTAACCCGCGCCCTCACACGTACGCTCCCCCTAAAGCGTTGTCGTACCCTCACCTGGACCCTAAACCGTCCCCGTCCCCTAACCCTAACCCTAGCCCAAACCCTAACCCTAACCCTTCCCCGAAGCCTGACCCTCACCCGTCCCCTAATCCTAACCCGCACGCTGACACTAACCCGCGCCCTCACACGTACGCTCCCCCTAAAGCGTTGTCGTACCCTCACCTGGACCCTAAACCGTCCCCGTCCCCTAACCCTAACCCTAGCCCGAACCCTAACCCTAACCCTTCCCCGAAGCCTGACCCTCACCCGTCCCCTAATCCTAACCCGCACGCTGACACTAACCCGCGCCCTCACACGTACGCTCCCCCTAAAGCGTTGTCGTACCCTCACCTGGACCCTAAACCGTCCCCGTCCCCTAACCCTAACCCTAGCCCGAACCCTAACCCTAACCCTTCCCCGAAGCCTGACCCTCACCCGTCCCCTAATCCTAACCCGTACGCTGACACTAACCCGCGCCCTCACACGTACGCTCCCCCTAAAGCGTTGTCGTACCCTCACCTGGACCCTAAACCGTCCCCGTCCCCTAACCCTAACCCTAGCCCGAACCCTAACCCTAACCCTTCCCCGAAGCCTGACCCTCACCCGTCCCCTAATCCTAACCCGTACGCTGACACTAACCCGCGCCCTCACACGTACGCTCCCCCTAAGGCGTTGTCGTACCCTCACCTGGACCCTAAACCGTCCCCGTCCCCTAACCCTAACCCTAGCCCGAACCCTAACCCTAACCCTTCCCCGAAGCCTGACCCTCACCCGTCCCCTAATCCTAACCCGTACGCTGACACTAACCCGCGCCCTCACACGTACGCTCCCCCTAAAGCGTTGTCGTACCCTCACCTGGACCCTAAACCGTCCCCGTCCCCTAACCCTAACCCTAGCCCGAACCCTAACCCTAACCCTTCCCCGAAGCCTGACCCTCACCCGTCCCCTAATCCTAACCCGCACGCTGACACTAACCCGCGCCCTCACACGTACGCTCCCCCTAAAGCGTTGTCGTACCCTCACCTGGACCCTAAACCGTCCCCGTCCCCTAACCCTAACCCTAGCCCGAACCCTAACCCTAACCCTTCCCCGAAGCCTGACCCTCACCCGTCCCCTAATCCTAACCCGCACGCTGACACTAACCCGCGCCCTCACACGTACGCTCCCCCTAAAGCGTTGTCGTACCCTCACCTGGACCCTAAACCGTCCCCGTCCCCTAACCCTAACCCTAGCCCGAACCCTAACCCTAACCCTTCCCCGAAGCCTGACCCTCACCCGTCCCCTAATCCTAACCCGTACGCTGACACTAACCCGCGCCCTCACACGTACGCTCCCCCTAAAGCGTTGTCGTACCCTCACCTGGACCCTAAACCGTCCCCGTCCCCTAACCCTAACCCTAGCCCGAACCCTAACCCTAACCCTTCCCCGAAGCCTGACCCTCACCCGTCCCCTAATCCTAACCCGTACGCTGACACTAACCCGCGCCCTCACACGTACGCTCCCCCTAAGGCGTTGTCGTACCCTCACCTGGACCCTAAACCGTCCCCGTCCCCTAACCCTAACCCTAGCCCGAACCCTAACCCTAACCCTTCCCCGAAGCCTGACCCTCACCCGTCCCCTAATCCTAACCCGTACGCTGACACTAACCCGCGCCCTCACACGTACGCTCCCCCTAAAGCGTTGTCGTACCCTCACCTGGACCCTAAACCGTCCCCGTCCCCTAACCCTAACCCTAGCCCGAACCCTAACCCTAACCCTTCCCCGAAGCCTGACCCTCACCCGTCCCCTAATCCTAACCCGCACGCTGACACTAACCCGCGCCCTCACACGTACGCTCCCCCTAAAGCGTTGTCGTACCCTCACCTGGACCCTAAACCGTCCCCGTCCCCTAACCCTAACCCTAGCCCGAACCCTAACCCTAACCCTTCCCCGAAGCCTGACCCTCACCCGTCCCCTAATCCTAACCCGTACGCTGACACTAACCCGCGCCCTCACACGTACGCTCCCTCTAAAGCGTTGTCGTACCCTCACCTGGACCCTAAACCGTCCCCGTCCCCTAACCCTAACCCTAGCCCGAACCCTAACCCTAACCCTTCCCCGAAGCCTGACCCTCACCCGTCCCCTAATCCTAACCCGTACGCTGACACTAACCCGCGCCCTCACACGTACGCTCCCCCTAAAGCGTTGTCGTACCCTCACCTGGACCCTAAACCGTCCCCGTCCCCTAACCCTAACCCTAGCCCGAACCCTAACCCTAACCCTTCCCCGAAGCCTGACCCTCACCCTTCCCCTAATCCTAACCCGTACGCTGACGCTAACACGCGCCCTCACACGTACGCTCCCCCTAAAGCGTTGTCGTACCCTCACCTGGACCCTAAACCGTCCCCGTCCCCTAACCCTAACCCTAGACCGAACCCTAACCCTAACCCTTCCCCGAAGCCTGACCCTCACCCGTCCCCTAATCCTAACCCGTACGCTGACGCTAACCCGCGCCCTCACACGTACGCTCCCCCTAAAGCGTTGTCGTACCCTCACCTGGACCCTAAACCGTCCCCGTCCCCTAACCCTAACCCTAGCCCGAACCCTATCCCTAACCCTTCCCCGAAGCCTGACCCTCACCCGTCCCCTAATCCTAACCCGTACGCTGACACTAACCCGCGCGCTCACACGTACGCTCCCCCTAAAGCGTTGTCGTACCCTCACCTGGACCCTAAACCGTCCCCGTCCCCTAACCCTAACCCTAGCCCGAACCCTAACCCTAACCCTTCCCCGAAGCCTGACCCTCACCCGTCCCCTAATCCTAACCCGTACGCTGACACTAACCCGCGCCCTCACACGTACGCTCCCCCTAAAGCGTTGTCGTACCCTCACCTGGACCCTAAACCGTCCCCGTCCCCTAACCCTAACCCTAGCCCGAACCCTAAACCTAACCCTGCCCCGAAGCCTGACCCTCACCCGTCCCCTAATCCTAACCCGTACGCTGACACTAACCCGCGCCCTCACACGTACGCTCCCCCTAAAGCGTTGTCGTACCATCACCTGGACCCTAAACCGTCCCCGACCCCTAACCCTAACCCTAGCCCGAACCCTAAACCTAACCCTTCCCCGAAGCCTGACCCTCACCCGTCCCCTAATCCTAACCCGTACGCTGACACTAACCCGCGCCCTCACACGTACGCTCCCCTTAAAGCGTTGTCGTACCCTCACCTGGACCCTAAACCGTCCCCGTCCCCTAACCCTAACCCTAGCCCGAACCCTAACCCTAACCCTTCCCCGAAGCCTGACCCTCACCCATCCCCTAATCCTAACCCGTACGCTGACACTAACCCGCGCCCTCACACGTACGCTCCCCCTAAAGCGTTGTCGTACCCTCACCTGGACCCTAAACCGTCCCCGTCCCCTAACCCTAACCCTAGCCCGAACCCTAACCCTAACCCTTCCCCGAAGCCTGACCCTCACCCGTCCCCTAATCCTAACCCGTACGCTGACACTAACCCGCGCCCTCACACGTACGCTCCCCCTAAAGCGTTGTCGTACCCTCACCTGGACCCTAAACCGTCCCCGTCCCCTAACCCTAACCCTAGCCCGAACCCTAACCCTAACCCTTCCCCGAAGCCTGACCCTCACCCGTCCCCTTATCCTAACCCGTACGCTGACGCTAACCCGCGCCCTCACACGTACGCTCCCCCTAAAGCGTTGTCGTACCCTCACCTGGACCCTAAACCGTCCCCGTCCCCTAACCCTAACCCTAGCCCGAACCCTAACCCTAACCCTGCCCCGAAGCCTGACCCTCACCCGTCCCCTAATCCTAACCCGTACGCTGACACTAACCCGCGCCCTCACACGTACGCTCCCCCTAAAGCGTTGTCGTACCCTCACCTGGACCCTAAACCGTCCCCATCCCCTAACCCTAACCCTAGCCCGAACCCTAACCCTAACCCTTCCCCGAAGCCTGACCCTCACCCGTCCCCTAATCCTAACCCGTACGCTGACACTAACCCGCGCCCTCACACGTACGCTCCCCCTAAAGCGTTGTCGTACCCTCACCTGGACCCTAAACCGTCCCCGTCCCCTAACCCTAACCCTAGCCCGAACCCTAACCCTAACCCTTCCCCGAAGCCTGACCCTCACCCGTCCGCTAATCCTAACCCGTACGCTGACACTAACCCGCGCCCTCACACGTACGCTCCCCCTAAAGCGTTGTCGTACCCTCACCTGGACCCTAAACCGTCCCCGTCCCCTAACCCTAACCCTAGCCCGAACCCTAACCCTAACCCTTCCCCGAAGCCTGACCCTCACCCGTCCCTTAATCCTAACCCGTACGCTGACGCTAACCCGCGCCCTCACACGTACGCTCCCCCTAAAGCATTGTCGTACCCTCACCTGGACCCTAAACCGTCCCCGTCCCCTAACCCTAACCCTAGCCCGAACCCTAACCCTAACCCTTCCCCGAAGCCTGACCCTCACCCGTACCCTAATCCTAACCCGTACGCTGACGCTAACCCGCGCCCTCACACGTACGCTCCCCCTAAAGCGTTGTCGTACCCTCACCTGGACCCTAAACCGTCCCCGTCCCCTAACCCTAACCCTAGCCCGAACCCTAACCCTAACCCTTCCCCGAAGCCTGACCCTCACCCGTCCCCTAATCCTTACCCGTACGCTGATACTAACCCGCGCCCTCACACGTACGCTCCCCCTAAAGCGTTGTCGTACCCTCACCTGGACCCTAAACCGTCCCCGTCCCCTAACCCTAACCCTAGCCCGAACCCTAACCCTAACCCTTCCCCGAAGCCTGACCCTCACCCGTCCCCTAATCCTAACCCGTACGCTGACACTAACCCGCGCCCTCACACGTACGCTCCCCCTAAAGCGTTGTCGTACCCTCACCTGGACCCTAAACCGTCCCCGTCCCCTAACCCTAACCCTAGCCCGAACCCTAACCCTAACCCTTCCCCAAAGCCTGACCCTCACCCGTCCCCTAATCCTAACCCGTACGCTGACACTAACCCGCGCCCTCACACGTACGCTCCCCCTAAAACGTTGTCGTACCCTCACCTGGACCCTAAACCGTCCCCGTCCCCTAACCCTAACCCTAGCCCGAACCCTAACCCTAACCCTTCCCCGAAGCCTGACCCTCAACCGTCCCCTAATCCTAACCCGTACGCTGACACTAACCCGCGCCCTCACACGTACGCTCCCCCTAAAGCGTTGTCGTACCCTCACCTGGACCCTAAACCGTCCCCGTCCCCTAACCCTAACCCTAGCCCGAACCCTAACCCTAACCCTTCCCCGAAGCCTGACCCTCAACCGTCCCCTAATCCTAACCCGTACGCTGACACTAACCCGCGCCCTCACACGTACGCTTCCCCTAAAGCGTTGTCGTACCCTCACCTGGACCCTAAACCGTCCCCGTCCCCTAACCCTAACCCTACCCCGAACCCTAACCCTAACCCTTCCCCGAAGCCTAACCCTCACCCGTCCCCTAATCCTAACCCGTACGCTGACACTAACCCGCGCCCTCACACGTACGCTCCCCCTAAAGCGTTGTCGTACCCTCACCTGGACCCTAAACCGTCCCCGTCCCCTAACCCTAACCCTAGCCCGAACCCTAACCCTAACCCTTCCCCGAAGCCTGACCCTCACCCGTCCCCTAATCCTAACCCGTACGCTGACACTAACCCGCGCCCTCACACGTACGCTCCCCCTAAAGCGTTGTCGTACCCTCACCTGGACCCTAAACCGTCCCCGTCCCCTAACCCTAACCCTAGCCCGAACCCTAACCCTAACCCTTCCCCGAAGCCTGACCCTCACCCGTCCCCTAATCCTAACCCGTACGCTGACACTAACCCGCGCCCTCACACATACGCTCCCCCTAAAGCGTTGTCGTACCCTCACCTGGACCCTAAACCGTCCCCGTCCCCTAACCCTAACCCTAGCCCGAACCCTAAGCCTAACCCTTCCCCGAAGCCTGACCCTCACCCGTCCCCTAATCCTAACCCGCACGCTGACACTAACCCGCGCCCTCACACGTACGCTCCCCCTAAAGCGTTGTCGTACCCTCACCTGGACCCTAAACCGTCCCCGTCCCCTAACCCTAACCCTAGCCCGAACCGTAACCCTAACCCTTCCCCGAAGCCTGACCCTCACCCGTCCCCTAATCCTAACCCGCACGCTGACACTAACCCGCGCCCTCACACGTACGCTCCCCCTAAAGCGTTGTCGTACCCTCACCTGGACCCTAAACCGTCCCCGTCCCCTAACCCTAACCCTAGCCCGAACCCTAACCCTAACCCTTCAGCGAAGCCTGACCCTCACCCGTCCCCTAATCCTAACCCGTACGCTGACACTAACCCGCGCCCTCACACGTACGCTCCCCCTAAAGCGTTGTCGTACCCTCACCTGGACCCTAAACCGTCCCCGTCCCCTAACCCTAACCCTAGACCGAACCCTAACCCTAACCCTAGCCCGAACCCTAACCCTAACCCTTCCCCGAAGCCTGACCCTCACCCTTCCCCTAATCCTAACCCGTACGCTGACACTAACCCGCGCCCTCACACGTACGCTCCCCCTAAAGCGTTGTCGTACCCTCACCTGGACCCTAAACCGTCCCCGTCCCCTAACCCTAACCCTATCCCGAACCCTAACCCTAACCCTTCCCCGAAGCCTGACCCTCACCCGTCCCCTAATCCTAACCCGTACGCTGACACTAACCCGCGCCCTCACACGTACGCTCCCCCTAAAGCGTTGTCGTACCCTCACCTGGACCCTAAACCGTCCCCGTCCCCTAACCCTAACCCTAGCCCGAACCCTAACCCTAACCCTTCCCCGAAGCCTGACCCTCACCCGTCCCCTAATCCTAACCCGTACGCTGACGCTAACCCGCGCCCTCACACGTACGCTCCCCCTAAAGCGTTGTCGTACCCTCACCTGGACCCTAAACCGTCCCCGTCCCCTAACCCTAACCCTACCCCGAACCCTAACCCTTCCCCGAAGCCTGACTCTCACCCGTCCCCTAATCCTAACCCGTACGCTGACACTAACCCGCGCCCTCACACGTACGCTCCCCCTAAAGCGTTGTCGTACCCTCACCTGGACCCTAAACCGTCCCCGTCCCCTAACCCTAACCCTAGCCCGAACCCTAACCCTAACCCTTCCCCGAAGCCTGACACTCACCCGTCCCCTAATCCTAACCCGTACGCTGACACTAACCCGCGCCCTCACACGTACGCTCCCCCTAAAGCGTTGTCGTACCCTCACCTGGACCCTAAACCGTCCCCGTCCCCTAACCCTAACCCTAGCCCGAACCCTAACCCTAACCCTTCCCCGAAGCCTGACCCTCACCCGTCCCCTAATCCTAACCCGTAGGCTGACACTAACCCGCGCCCTCACACGTACGCTCCCCCTAAAGCGTTGTCGTACCCTCACCTGGACCCTAAACCGTCCCCGTCCCCTAACCCTAACCCTAGCCCGAACCCTAACCCTAACCCTTCCCCGAAGCCTGACCCTCCCCTGTCCCCTAATCCTAACCCGTACGCTGACACTAACCCGCGCCCTCACACGTACGCTCCCCCTAAAGCGTTGTCGTACCCTCACCTGGACCCTAAACCGTCCCCGTCCCCTAACCCTAACCCTAGCCCGAACCCTAACCCTAACCCTTCCCCGAAGCCTGACCCTCACCCGTCCCCTAATCCTAACCCGTACGCTGACACTAACCCGCGCCCTCACACGTACGCTCCCCCTAAAGCGTTGTCGTACCCTCACCTGGACCCTAAACCGTCCCCGTCCCCTAACCCTAACCCTAGCCCGAACCCTAACCCTAACCCTTCCCCGAAGCCTGACCCTCACCCGTCCCCTAATCCTAACCCGTACGCTGACACTAACCCGCGCCCTCACACGTACGCTCCCCCTAAAGCGTTGTCGTACCCTCACCTGGACCCTAAACCGTCCCCGTCCCCTAACCCTAACCCTAGCCCGAACCCTAACCCTAACCCTTCCCCGAAGCCTGACCCTCACCCGTCCCCTAACCCTAACCCGTACGCTGACACTAACCCGCGCCCTCACACGTACGCTCCCCCTAAAGCGTTGTCGTACCCTCACCTGGACCCTAAACCGTCCCCGTCCCCTAACCCTAATCCTAGCCCGAACCCTAACTCTAACCCTTCCCCGAAGCCTGACCCTCACCCGTCCCCTAACCCTAACCCGTACGCTGACACTAACCCGCGCCCTCACACGTACGCTCCCCCTAAAGCGTTGTCGTATCCTCACCTGGACCCTAAACCGTCCCCGTCCCCTAACCCAAACCCTAGCCCGAACCCTAACCCTAACACTTCCCCGAAGCCTGACCCTCACCCGTCCCCTAATCCTAACCCGTACGCTGACACTAACCCGCGCCCTCACACGTACGCTCCCCCTAAAGCGTTGTCGTACCCTCACCTGGACCCTAAACCGTCCCCGTCCCCTAACCCTAACCCTAGCCCGAACCCTAACCCTAACCCTTCCCCGAAGCCTGACCCTCACCCGTCCCCTAATCCTAACCCGTTCGCTGACACTAACCCGCGCGCTCACACGTACGCTCCCCCTAAAGCGTTGTCGTACCCTCACCTGGACCCTAAACCGTCCCCGTCCCCTAACCCTAACTCTAGCCCGAACCCTAACCCTAACCCTTCCCCGAAGCCTGACCCTCACCCGTCCCCTAATCCTAACCCGTACGCTGACACTAACCCGCGCCCTCACACGTACGCTCCCCCTAAAGCGTTGTCGTACCCTCACCTGGACCCTAAACCGTCCCCGTCCCCTAACCCTAACCCTAGCCCGAACCCTAACCCTAACCCTTCCCCGAAGCCTGACCCTCACCCGTCCCCTAATCCTAACCCGTACGCTGACACTAACCCGCGCCCTCACACGTACGCTCCCCCTAAAGCGTTGTCGTACCCTCACCTGGACCCTAAACCGTCCCCGTCCCCTAACCCTAACCCTAGCCCGAACCCTAACCCTAACAGTTCCCCGAAGCCTGACCCTCACCCGTCCCCTAATCCTAACCCGTACGCTGACGCTAACCCGCGCCCTCACACGTACGCTCCCCCTAAAGCGTTGTCGTACCCTCACCTGGACCCTAAACCGTCCCCGTCCCCTAACCCTAACCCTAGCCCGAACCCTAACCCTAACCCTTCCCCGAAGCCTGACCCTCACCCGTCCCCTAATCCTAACCCGTACGCTGACGCTAACCCGCGCCCTAACACGTATGCTCCCCCTAAAGCGTTGTCGTACCCTCACCTGGACCCTAAACCGTCCCCGTCCCCTAACCCTAACCCTAGCCCGAACCCTAACCCTAACCCTTCCCCGAAGCCTGACCCTCACCCGTCCCCTAATCCTAACCCGTACGCTGACGCTAACCCGCGCCCTCACACGTACGCTCCCCCTAAAGCGTTGTCGTACCCTCACCTGGACCCTAAACCGTCCCCGTCCCCTAACCCTAACCCTAGCCCGAACCCTAACCCTAACCCTTCCCCGAAGCCTGACCCTCACCCGTCCCCTAACCCTAACCCGTACGGTGACACTAACCCGCGCCCTCACACGTACGCTCCCCCTAAAGCGTTGTCGTACCCTCACCTGGACCCTAAACCGTCCCCGTCCCCTAACCCTAACCCTAGCCCGAACCCTAACCCTAACCCTTCCCCGAAGCCTGACCCTCACCCGTCCCCTAACCCTAACCCGTACGCTGACAGTAACCCGCGCCCTCACACGTACGCTCCCCCTAAAGCGTTGTCGTACCCTCACCTGGACCCTAAACCGTCCCCGTCCCCTAACCCTAACCCTAGCCCGAACCCTAACCCTAACCCTTCCCCGAAGCCTGACCCTCACCCGTCCCCTAATCCTAACCCGTACGCTGACACTAACCCGCGCCCTCACACGTACGCTCCCCCTAAGGCGTTGTCGTACCCTCACCTGGACCCTAAACCGTCCCCGTCCCCTAACCCTAACCCTAGCCCGAACCCTAACCCTAACCCTGCCCCGAAGCCTGACCCTCACCCGTCCCCTAATCCTAACCCGTACGCTGACACTAACCCGCGCCCTCACACGTACGCTCCCTCTAAAGCGTTGTCGTACCCTCACCTGGACCCTAAACCGTCCCCGTCCCCTAACCCTAACCCTTGCCCGAACCCTAACCCTAACCCTTCCCCGAAGCCTGACCCTCACCCGTCCCCTAATCCTAACCCGTACGCTGACACTAACCCGCGCCCTCACACGTACGCTCCCCCTAAAGCGTTGTCGTACCCTCACCTGGACCCTAAACCGTCCCCGTCCCCTAACCCTAACCCTAGCCCGAACCCTAACCCTAACCCTTCCCCGAAGCCTGACCCTCACCCTTCCCCTAATCCTAACCCGTACGCTGACGCTAACACGCGCCCTCACACGTACGCTCCCCCTAAAGCGTTGTCGTACCCTCACCTGGACCCTAAACCGTCCCCGTCCCCTAACCCTAACCCTAGCCCGAACCCTAACCCTAACCCTTCCCCGAAGCCTGACCCTCACCCGTCCCCTAATCCTAACCCGTACGCTGACACTAACCCGCGCCCTCACACATACGCTCCCCCTAAAGCGTTGTCGTACCCTCACCTGGACCCTAAACCGTCCCCGTCCCCTAACCCTAACCCTAGCCCGAACCCTAACCCAAACCCTTCCCCGAAGCCTGACCCTCACCCGTCCCCTAATCCTAACCCGTACGCTGACGCTAACCAGCGCCCTCACACGTACGCTCCCCCTAAAGCGTTGTCGTACCCTCACCTGGACCCTAAACCGTCCCCGTCCCCTAACCCTAACCCTAGCCCGAACCCTAACCCTAACCCTTCCCCGAAGCCTGACCCTCACCCGTCCCCTAATCCTAACCCGTACGCTGACACTAACCCGCGCCCTCACACGTACGCTCCCCCTAAAGCGTTGTCGTACCCTCACCTGGACCCTAAACCGTCCCCGTCCCCTAACCCTAACCCTAGCCAGAACCCTAACCCTAACCCTTCCCCGAAGCCTGACCCTCACCCGTCCCCTAATCCTAACCCGTACGCTGACACTAACCCGCGCCCTCACACGTACGCTCCCCCTAAAGCGTTGTCGTACCCTCACCTGGACCCTAAACCGTCCCCGTCCCCTAACCCTAACCCTAGCCCGAACCCTAACCCTAACCCTTCCCCGAAGCCTGACCCTCACCCGTCCCCTAATCCTAACCCGTACGCTGACACTAACCCGCGCCCTCACACGTACGCTCCCCCTAAAGCGTTGTCGTACCCTCACCTGGACCCTAAACCGTCCCCGTCCCCTAACCCTAACCCTAGCCCGAACCCTAACCCTAACCCTTCCCCGAAGCCTGACCCTCACCCGTCCCCTAACCCTAACCCGTACGCTGACACTAACCCGCGCCCTCACACGTACGCTCCCCCTAAAGCGTTGTCGTACCCTCACCTGGACCCTAAACCGTCCCCGTCCCCTAACCCTAACCCTAGCCCGAACCCTAACCCTAACCCTTCCCCGAAGCCTGACCCTCACCCGTCCCCTAATCCTAACCCGTACGCTGACACTAACCCGCGCCCTCACACGTACGCTCCCCCTAAGGCGTTGTCGTACCCTCACCTGGACCCTAAACCGTCCCCGTCCCCTAACCCTAACCCTAGCCCGAACCCTAACCCTAACCCTGCCCCGAAGCCTGACCCTCACCCGTCCCCTAATCCTAACCCGTACGCTGACACTAACCCGCGCCCTCACACGTACGCTCCCTCTAAAGCGTTGTCGTACCCTCACCTGGACCCTAAACCGTCCCCGTCCCCTAACCCTAACCCTAGCCCGAACCCTAACCCTAACCCTTCCCCGAAGCCTGACCCTCACCCGTCCCCTAATCCTAACCCGTACGCTGACACTAACCCGCGCCCTCACACGTACGCTCCCCCTAAAACGTTGTCGTACCCTCACCTGGACCCTAAACCGTCCCCGTCCCCTAACCCTAACCCTAGCCCGAACCCTAACCCTAACCCTTCCCCGAAGCCTGATCCTCACCCGTCCCCTAATCCTAACCCGTACGCTGACGCTAACCCGCGCCCTCACACGTACGCTCCCCCTAAAGCGCTGTCGTACCCTCACCTGGACCCTAAACCGTCCCCGTCCCCTAACCCTAACCCTAGCCCGAACCCTAACCCTAACCCTTCCCCGAAGCCTGACCCTCACCCGTCCCCTAATCCTAACCCGTAAGCTGACACTAACCCGCGCCCTCACACGTACGCTCCCCCTAAAGCGTTGTCGTACCCTCACCTGGACCCTAAACCGTCCCCGTCCCCTAACCCTAACCCTAGACCGAACCCTAACCCTAACCCTAGCCTGAACCCTAACCCTAACCCTTCCCCGAAGCCTGACCCTCACCCATCCCCTAATCCTAACCCGTACGCTGACACTAACCCGCGCCCTCACACGTACGCTCCCCCTAAAGCGTTGTCGTACCCTCACCTGGACCCTAAACCGTCCCCGTCCCCTAACCCTAACCCTAGCCCGAACCCTAACCCTAACCCTTCCCCGAAGCCTGACCCTCACCCGTCCCCTAATCCTAACCCGTACGCTGACACTAACCCGCGCCCTCACACGTACGCTCCCCCTAAAGCGTTGTCGTACCCTCACCTGGACCCTAAACCGTCCCCGTCCCCTAACCCTAACCCTAGCCCGAACCCTAACCCTAACCCTTCCCCGAAGCCTGACCCTCACCCGTCCCCTAATCCTAACCCGTACGCTGACACTAACCCGCGCCCTCACACGTACGCTCCCCCTAAAGCGTTGTCGTACCCTCACCTGGACCCTAAACCGTCCCCGTCCCCTAACCCTAACCCTAGCCCGAACCCTAACCCTAACCCTTCCCCGAAGCCTGACCCTCACCCTTCCCCTAATCCTAACCCGTACGCTGACGCTAACACGCGCCCTCACACGTACGCTCCCCCTAAAGCGTTGTCGTACCCTCACCTGGACCCTAAACCTTCCCCGTCCCCTAACCCTAACCCTAGCCCGAACCCTAACCCTAACCCTTCCCCGAAGCCTGACCCTCACCCGTCCCCTAATCCTAACCCGTACGCTGACACTAACCCGCGCCCTCACACATACGCTCCCCCTAAAGCGTTGTCGTACCCTCACCTGGACCCTAAACCGTCCCCGTCCCCTAACCCTAACCCTAGCCCGAACCCTAACCCTAACCCTTCCCCGAAGCCTGACCCTCACCCGTCCCCTAATCCTAACCCGTACGCTGACGCTAACCAGCGCCCTCACACGTACGCTCCCCCTAAAGCGTTGTCGTACCCTCACCTGGACCCTAAACCGTCCCCGTCCCCTAACCCTAACCCTAGCCCGAACCCTAACCCTAACCCTTCCCCGAAGCCTGACCCTCACCCGTCCCCTAATCCTAACCCGTACGCTGACACTAACCCGCGCCCTCACACGTACGCTCCCCCTAAAGCGTTGTCGTACCCTCACCTGGACCCTAAACCGTCCCCGTCCCCTAACCCTAACCCTAGCCAGAACCCTAACCCTAACCCTTCCCCGAAGCCTGACCCTCACCCGTCCCCTAATCCTAACCCGTACGCTGACACTAACCCGCGCCCTCACACGTACGCTCCCCCTAAAGCGTTGTCGTACCCTCACCTGGACCCTAAACCGTCCCCGTCCCCTAACCCTAACCCTAGCCCGAACCCTAACCCTAACCCTTCCCCGAAGCCTGACCCTCACCCGTCCCCTAATCCTAACCCGTACGCTGACACTAACCCGCGCCCTCACACGTACGCTCCCCCTAAAGCGTTGTCGTACCCTCACCTGGACCCTAAACCGTCCCCGTCCCCTAACCCTAACCCTAGCCCGAACCCTAACCCTAACCCTTCCCCGAAGCCTGACCCTCACCCGTCCCCTAACCCTAACCCGTACGCTGACACTAACCCACGCCCTCACACGTACGCTCCCCCTAAAGCGTTGTCGTACCCTCACCTGGACCCTAAACCGTCCCCGTCCCCTAACCCTAACCCTAGCCCGAACCCTAACCCTAACCCTTCCCCGAAGCCTGACCCTCACCCGTCCCCTAATCCTAACCCGTACGCTGACACTAACCCGCGCCCTCACACGTACGCTCCCCCTAAGGCGTTGTCGTACCCTCACCTGGACCCTAAACCGTCCCCGTCCCCTAACCCTAACCCTAGCCCGAACCCTAACCCTAACCCTGCCCCGAAGCCTGACCCTCACCCGTCCCCTAATCCTAACCCGTACGCTGACACTAACCCGCGCCCTCACACGTACGCTCCCTCTAAAGCGTTGTCGTACCCTCACCTGGACCCTAAACCGTCCCCGTCCCCTAACCCTAACCCTAGCCCGAACCCTAACCCTAACCCTTCCCCGAAGCCTGACCCTCACCCGTCCCCTAATCCTAACCCGTACGCTGACACTAACCCGCGCCCTCACACGTACGCTCCCCCTAAAACGTTGTCGTACCCTCACCTGGACCCTAAACCGTCCCCGTCCCCTAACCCTAACCCTAGCCCGAACCCTAACCCTAACCCTTCCCCGAAGCCTGACCCTCACCCTTCCCCTAATCCTAACCCGTACGCTGACGCTAACACGCGCCCTCACACGTACGCTCCCCCTAAAGCGTTGTCGTACCCTCACCTGGACCCTAAACCGTCCCCGTCCCCTAACCCTAACCCTAGCCCGAACCCTAACCCTAACCCTTCCCCGAAGCCTGACCCTCACCCGTCCCCTAATCCTAACCCGTACGCTGACACTAACCCGCGCCCTCACACATACGCTCCCCCTAAAGCGTTGTCGTACCCTCACCTGGACCCTAAACCGTCCCCGTCCCCTAACCCTAACCCTAGCCCGAACCCTAACCCTAACCCTTCCCCGAAGCCTGATCCTCACCCGTCCCCTAATCCTAACCCGTACGCTGACGCTAACCCGCGCCCTCACACGTACGCTCCCCCTAAAGCGCTGTCGTACCCTCACCTGGACCCTAAACCGTCCCCGTCCCCTAACCCTAACCCTAGCCCGAACCCTAACCCTAACCCTTCCCCGAAGCCTGACCCTCACCCGTCCCCTAATCCTAACCCGTACGCTGACACTAACCCGCGCCCTCACACGTACGCTCCCCCTAAAGCGTTGTCGTACCCTCACCTGGACCCTAAACCGTCCCCGTCCCCTAACCCTAACCCTAGACCGAACCCTAACCCTAACCCTAGCCCGAACCCTAACCCTAACCCTTCCCCGAAGCCTGACCCTCACCCTTCCCCTAATCCTAACCCGTACGCTGACACTAACCCGCGCCCTCACACGTACGCTCCCCCTAAAGCGTTGTCGTACCCTCACCTGGACCCTAAACCGTCCCCGTCCCCTAACCCTAACCCTAGCCCGAACCCTAACCCTAACCCTTCCCCGAAGCCTGACCCTCACCCGTCCCCTAATCCTAACCCGTACGCTGACACTAACCCGCGCCCTCACACGTACGCTCCCCCTAAAGCGTTGTCGTACCCTCACCTGGACCCTAAACCGTCCCCGTCCCCTAACCCTAACCCTAGCCCGAACCCTAACCCTAACCCTTCCCCGAAGCCTGACCCTCACCCGTCCCCTAATCCTAACCCGTACGCTGACGCTAACCCGTGCCCTCACACGTACGCTCCCCCTAAAGCGTTGTCGTACCCTCACCTGGACCCTAAACCGTCCCCGTCCCCTAACCCTAACCCTACCCCGAACCCTAACCCTTCCCCGAAGCCTGACTCTCACCCGTCCCCTAATCCTAACCCGTACGCTGACACTAACCCGCGCCCTCACACGTACGCTCCCCCTAAAGCGTTGTCGTACCCTCACCTGGACCCTAAACCGTCCCCGTCCCCTAACCCTAACCCTAGCCCGAACCCTAACCCTAAGCCTTCCCCGAAGCCTGACACTCACCCGTCCCCTAATCCTAACCCGTACGCTGACACTAACCCGCGCCCTCACACGTACGCTCCCCCTAAAGCGTTGTCGTACCCTCACCTGGACCCTAAACCGTCCCCGTCCCCTAACCCTAACCCTAGCCCGAACCCTAACCCTAACCCTTCCCCGAAGCCTGACCCTCACCCGTCCCCTAATCCTAACCCGTACGCTGACACTAACCCGCGCCCTCACACGTACGCTCCCCCTAAAGCGTTGTCGTACCCTCACCTGGACCCTAAACCGTCCCCGTCCCCTAACCCTAACCCTAGCCCGAACCCTAACCCTAACCCTTCCCCGAAGCCTGACCCTACCCTGTCCCCTAATCCTAACCCGTACGCTGACACTAACCCGCGCCCTCACACGTACGCTCCCCCTAAAGCGTTGTCGTACCCTCACCTGGACCCTAAACCGTCCCCGTCCCCTAACCCTAACCCTAGCCCGAACCCTAACCCTAACCCTTCCCCGAAGCCTGACCCTCACCCGTCCCCTAATCCTAACCCGTACGCTGACACTAACCCGCGCCCTCACACGTACGCTCCCCCTAAAGCGTTGTCGTACCCTCACCTGGACCCTAAACCGTCCCCGTCCCCTAACCCTAAACCTAGCCCGAACCCTAACCCTAACCCTTCCCCGAAGCCTGACCCTCACCCGTCCCCTAATCCTAACCCGTACGCTGACACTAACCCGCGCCCTCACACGTACGCTCCCCCTAAAGCGTTGTCGTACCCTCACCTGGACCCTAAACCGTCCCCGTCCCCTAACCCTAACCCTAGCCCGAACCCTAACCCTAACCCTTCCCCGAAGCCTGACCCTCACCCGTCCCCTAACCCTAACCCGTACGCTGACACTAACCCGCGCCCTCACACGTACGCTCCCCCTAAAGCGTTGTCGTACCCTCACCTGGACCCTAAACCGTCCCCGTCCCCTAACCCTAACCCTAGCCCGAACCCTAACCCTAACCCTTCCCGAAGCCTGACCCTCACCCGTCCCCTAACCCTAACCCGTACGCTGACACTAACCCGCGCCCTCACACGTACGCTCCCCCTAAAGCGTTGTCGTATCCTCACCTGGACCCTAAACCGTCCCCGTCCCCTAACCCAAACCCTAGCCCGAACCCTAACCCTAACCCTTCCCCGAAGCCTGACCCTCACCCGTCCCCTAATCCTAACCCGTACGCTGACACTAACCCGCGCCCTCACACGTACGCTCCCCCTAAAGCGTTGTCGTACCCTCACCTGGACCCTAAACCGTCCCCGTCCCCTAACCCTAACCCTAGCCCGAACCCTAACCCTAACCCTTCCCTGAAGCCTGACCCTCACCCGTCCCCTAATCCTAACCCGTTCGCTGACACTAACCCGCGCCCTCACACGTACACTCCCCCTAAAGCGTTGTCGTACCCTCACCTGGACCCTAAACCGTCCCCGTCCCCTAACCCTAACCCTAGCCCGAACCCTAACCCTAACCCTTCCCCGAAGCCTGACCCTCACCCGTCCCCTAATCCTAACCCTTACGCTGACACTAACCCGCGCCCTCACACGTACGCTCCCCCTAAAGCGTTGTCGTACCCTCACCTGGACCCTAAACCGTCCCTGTCCCCTAACCCTAACCCTAGCCCGAACCCTAACCCTAACCCTTCCCCGAAGCCTGACCCTCACCCGTCCCCTAATCCTAACCCGTACGCTGACACTAACCCGCGCCCTCACACGTACGCTCCCCCTAAAGCGTTGTCGTACCCTCACCTGGACCCTAAACCGTCCCCGTCCCCTAACCCTAACCCTAGCCAGAACCCTAACCCTAACCCTTCCCCGAAGCCTGACCCTCACCCGTCCCCTAATCCTAACCCGTACGCTGACACTAACCCGCGCCCTCACACGTACGCTCCCCCCTAAAGCGTTGTCGTACCCTCACCTGGACCCTAAACCGTCCCCGTCCCCTAACCCTAACCCTAGCCCGAACCCTAACCCTAACCCTTCCCCGAAGCCTGACCCTCACCCGTCCCCTAATCCTAACCCGTACGCTGACACTAACCCGCGCCCTCACACGTACGCTCCCCCTAAAGCGTTGTCGTACCCTCACCTGGACCCTAAACCGTCCCCATCCCCTAACCCTAACCCTAGCCCGAACCCTAACC
Source organism: Grampus griseus (assembly GCF_964374135.1). Classification (NCBI taxonomy): domain Eukaryota; kingdom Metazoa; phylum Chordata; class Mammalia; order Artiodactyla; family Delphinidae; genus Grampus; species Grampus griseus. Next base: position 78,059 of record NW_028132783.1, on the reverse strand, counting down.
CTAACCCTTCCCCGAAGCCTGACCCTCACCCGTCCCCTAACCCTAACCCGTACGCTGACACTAACCCACGCCCTCACACGTACGCTCCCCCTAAAGCGTTGTCGTACCCTCACCTGGACCCTAAACCGTCCCCGTCCCCTAACCCTAACCCTAGCCCGAACCCTAACCCTAACCCTTCCCCGAAGCCTGACCCTCACCCGTCCCCTAATCCTAACCCGTACGCTGACACTAACCCGCGCCCTCACACGTACGCTCCCCCTAAGGCGTTGTCGTACCCTCACCTGGACCCTAAACCGTCCCCGTCCCCTAACCCTAACCCTAGCCCGAACCCTAACCCTAACCCTGCCCCGAAGCCTGACCCTCACCCGTCCCCTAATCCTAACCCGTACGCTGACACTAACCCGCGCCCTCACACGTACGCTCCCTCTAAAGCGTTGTCGTACCCTCACCTGGACCCTAAACCGTCCCCGTCCCCTAACCCTAACCCTAGCCCGAACCCTAACCCTAACCCTTCCCCGAAGCCTGACCCTCACCCGTCCCCTAATCCTAACCCGTACGCTGACACTAACCCGCGCCCTCACACGTACGCTCCCCCTAAAACGTTGTCGTACCCTCACCTGGACCCTAAACCGTCCCCGTCCCCTAACCCTAACCCTAGCCCGAACCCTAACCCTAACCCTTCCCCGAAGCCTGACCCTCACCCTTCCCCTAATCCTAACCCGTACGCTGACGCTAACACGCGCCCTCACACGTACGCTCCCCCTAAAGCGTTGTCGTACCCTCACCTGGACCCTAAACCGTCCCCGTCCCCTAACCCTAACCCTAGCCCGAACCCTAACCCTAACCCTTCCCCGAAGCCTGACCCTCACCCGTCCCCTAATCCTAACCCGTACGCTGACACTAACCCGCGCCCTCACACATACGCTCCCCCTAAAGCGTTGTCGTACCCTCACCTGGACCCTAAACCGTCCCCGTCCCCTAACCCTAACCCTAGCCCGAACCCTAACCCTAACCCTTCCCCGAAGCCTGATCCTCACCCGTCCCCTAATCCTAACCCGTACGCTGACGCTAACCCGCGCCCTCACACGTACGCTCCCCCTAAAGCGCTGTCGTACCCTCACCTGGACCCTAAACCGTCCCCGTCCCCTAACCCTAACCCTAGCCCGAACCCTAACCCTAACCCTTCCCCGAAGCCTGACCCTCACCCGTCCCCTAATCCTAACCCGTACGCTGACACTAACCCGCGCCCTCACACGTACGCTCCCCCTAAAGCGTTGTCGTACCCTCACCTGGACCCTAAACCGTCCCCGTCCCCTAACCCTAACCCTAGACCGAACCCTAACCCTAACCCTAGCCCGAACCCTAACCCTAACCCTTCCCCGAAGCCTGACCCTCACCCTTCCCCTAATCCTAACCCGTACGCTGACACTAACCCGCGCCCTCACACGTACGCTCCCCCTAAAGCGTTGTCGTACCCTCACCTGGACCCTAAACCGTCCCCGTCCCCTAACCCTAACCCTAGCCCGAACCCTAACCCTAACCCTTCCCCGAAGCCTGACCCTCACCCGTCCCCTAATCCTAACCCGTACGCTGACACTAACCCGCGCCCTCACACGTACGCTCCCCCTAAAGCGTTGTCGTACCCTCACCTGGACCCTAAACCGTCCCCGTCCCCTAACCCTAACCCTAGCCCGAACCCTAACCCTAACCCTTCCCCGAAGCCTGACCCTCACCCGTCCCCTAATCCTAACCCGTACGCTGACGCTAACCCGTGCCCTCACACGTACGCTCCCCCTAAAGCGTTGTCGTACCCTCACCTGGACCCTAAACCGTCCCCGTCCCCTAACCCTAACCCTACCCCGAACCCTAACCCTTCCCCGAAGCCTGACTCTCACCCGTCCCCTAATCCTAACCCGTACGCTGACACTAACCCGCGCCCTCACACGTACGCTCCCCCTAAAGCGTTGTCGTACCCTCACCTGGACCCTAAACCGTCCCCGTCCCCTAACCCTAACCCTAGCCCGAACCCTAACCCTAACCCTTCCCCGAAGCCTGACACTCACCCGTCCCCTAATCCTAACCCGTACGCTGACACTAACCCGCGCCCTCACACGTACGCTCCCCCTAAAGCGTTGTCGTACCCTCACCTGGACCCTAAACCGTCCCCGTCCCCTAACCCTAACCCTAGCCCGAACCCTAACCCTAACACTTCCCCGAAGCCTGACCCTCACCCGTCCCCTAATCCTAACCCGTACGCTGACACTAACCCGCGCCCTCACACGTACGCTCCCCCTAAAGCGTTGTCGTACCCTCACCTGGACCCTAAACCGTCCCCGTCCCCTAACCCTAACCCTAGCCCGAACCCTAACCCTAACCCTTCCCCGAAGCCTGACCCTCCCCTGTCCCCTAATCCTAACCCGTACGCTGACACTAACCCGCGCCCTCACACGTACGCTCCCCCTAAAGCGTTGTCGTACCCTCACCTGGACCCTAAACCGTCCCCGTCCCCTAACCCTAACCCTAGCCCGAACCCTAACCCTAACCCTTCCCCGAAGCCTGACCCTCACCCGTCCCCTAATCCTAACCCGTACGCTGACACTAACCCGCGCCCTCACACGTACGCTCCCCCTAAAGCGTTGTCGTACCCTCACCTGGACCCTAAACCGTCCCCGTCCCCTAACCCTAAACCTAGCCCGAACCCTAACCCTAACCCTTCCCCGAAGCCTGACCCTCACCCGTCCCCTAATCCTAACCCGTACGCTGAAACTAACCCGCGCCCTCACACGTACGCTCCCCCTAAAGCGTTGTCGTACCCTCACCTGGACCCTAAACCGTCCCCGTCCCCTAACCCTAACCCTAGCCCGAACCCTAACCCTAACCCTTCCCCGAAGCCTGACCCTCACCCGTCCCCTAACCCTAACCCGTACGCTGACACTAACCCGCGCCCTCACACGTACGCTCCCCCTAAAGCGTTGTCGTATCCTCACCTGGACCCTAAACCGTCCCCGTCCCCTAACCCAAACCCTAGCCCGAACCCTAACCCTAACCCTTCCCCGAAGCCTGACCCTCACCCGTCCCCTAATCCTAACCCGTACGCTGACACTAACCCGCGCCCTCACACGTACGCTCCCCCTAAAGCGTTGTCGTACCCTCACCTGGACCCTAAACCGTCCCCGTCCCCTAACCCTAACCCTAGCCCGAACCCTAACCCTAACCCTTCCCCGAAGCCTGACCCTCACCCGTCCCCTAATCCTAACCCGTTCGCTGACACTAACCCGCGCCCTCACACGTACACTCCCCCTAAAGCGTTGTCGTACCCTCACCTGGACCCTAAACCGTCCCCGTCCCCTAACCCTAACCCTAGCCCGAACCCTAACCCTAACCCTTCCCCGAAGCCTGACCCTCACCCGTCCCCTAATCCTAACCCTTACGCTGACACTAACCCGCGCCCTCACACGTACGCTCCCCCTAAAGCGTTGTCGTACCCTCACCTGGACCCTAAACCGTCCCCGTCCCCTAACCCTAACCCTAGCCCGAACCCTAACCCTAACCCTTCCCCGAAGCCTGACCCTCACCCGTCCCCTAATCCTAACCCGTACGCTGACACTAACGCGCGCCCTCACACGTACGCTCCCCCTAAAGCGTTGTCGTACCCTCACCTGGACCCTAAACCGTCCCCGTCCCCTAACCCTAACCCTAGCCCGAACCCTAACCCTAACCCTTCCCCGAAGCCTGACCCTCACCCGTCCCCTAATCCTAACCCGTACGCTGACACTAACCCGCGCCCTCACACGTACGGTCCCCCTAAAGCGTTGTCGTACCCTCACCTGGACCCTAAACCGTCCCCGTCCCCTAACCCTAACCCTAGCCCGAACCCTAACCCTAACCCTGCCCCGAAGCCTGACCCTCACCCGTCCCCTAATCCTAACCCGTACGCTGACACTAACCCGCGCCCTCACACGTACGCTCCCCCTAAAGCGTTGTCGTACCCTCACCTGGACCCTAAACCGTCCCCGTCCCCTAACCCTAACCCTAGCCCGAACCCTAACCCTAACACTTCCCCGAAGCCTGACCCTCACCCGTCCCCTAATCCTAACCCGTACGCTGACACTAACCCGCGCCCTCACACGTACGCTCCCCCTAAAGCGTTGTCGTACCCTCACCTGGACCCTAAACCGTCCCCGTCCCCTAACCCTAACCCTAGCCCGAACCCTAACCCTAACCCTGCCCCGAAGCCTGACCCTCACCCGTCCCCTAATCCTAACCCGTACGCTGACACTAACCCGCGCCCTCACACGTACGCTCCACCTAAAGCGTTGTCGTACCCTCACCTGGACCCTAAACCGTCCCCGTCCCCTAACCCTAACCCTAGCCCGAACCCTAACCCTAAACCTTCCCCGAAGCCTGACCCTCACCCGTCCCCTAATCCTAACCCGTACGCTGACACTAACGCGCGCCCTCACACGTACGCTCCCCCTAAAGCGTTGTCGTACCCTCACCTGGACCCTAAACCGTCCCCGTCCCCTAACCCTAACCCTAGCCCGAACCCTAACCCTAACCCTTCCCCGAAGCCTGACCCTCACCCGTCCCCTAATCCTAACCCGTATGCTGACACTAACCCGCGCCCTCACACGTACGGTCCCCCTAAAGCGTTGTCGTACCTTCACCTGGACCCTAAACCGTCCCCGTCCCCTAACCCTAACCCTAGCCCGAACCCTAACCCTAACCCTTCCCCGAAGCCTGACCCTCACCCGTCCCCTAATCCTAACCCGTACGCTGACACTAACCCGCGCCCTCACACGTACGCTCCCCCTAAAGCGTTGTCGTACCCTCACCTGGACCCTAAACCGTCCCCGTCCCCTAACCCTAACCCTAGCCCGAACCCTAACCCTAACACTTCCCCGAAGCCTGACCCTCACCCGTCCCCTATTCCTAACCCGTACGCTGACACTAACCCGCGCCCTCACACGTACGCTCCCCCTAAAGCGTTGTCGTACCCTCACCTGGACCCTAAACCGTCCCCGTCCCCTAACCCTAACCCTAGCCCGAACCCAGCCCTAACCCTTCCCCGAAGCCTGACCCTCACCCGTCCCCTAATCCTAACCCGTACGCTGACACTAACCCGCGCCCTCACACGTACGCTCCCCCTAAAGCGTTGTCGTACCCTCACCTGGACCCTAAACCGTCCCCGTCCCCTAACCCTAACCCTAGCCCGAACCCTAACCCTAACCCTTCCCCGAAGCCTGACCCTCACCCGTCCCCTAATCCTAACCCGTACGCTGACACTAACCCGCGCCCTCACACGTACGCTCCCCCTAAAGCGTTGTCGTACCCTCACCTGGACCCTAAACCGTCCCCGTCCCCTAACCCTAACCCTAGCCCGAACCCTAACCCTAACCCTGCCCCGAAGCCTGACCCTCACCCGTCCCCTAATCCTAACCCGTACGCTGACACTAACCCGCGCCCTCACACGTACGCTCCCCCTAAAGCGTTGTCGTACCCTCACCTGGACCCTAAACCGTCCCCGTCCCCTAACCCTAACCCTAGCCCGAACCCTAAACCTAACCCTTCCCCGAAGCCTGACCCTCACCCGTCCCCTAATCCTAACCCTTACGCTGACACTAACCCACGCCCTCACACGTACGCTCCCCCTAAAGCGTTGTCGTACCCTCACCTGGACCCTAAACCGTCCCCGTCCCCTAACCCTAACCCTAGCCCGAACCCTAACCCTAACCCTTCCCCGAAGCCTGACCCTCACCCGTCCCCTAATCCTAACCCGTACGCTGACACTAACGCGCGCCCTCACACGTACGCTCCCCCTAAAGCGTTGTCGTACCCTCACCTGGACCCTAAACCGTCCCCGTCCCCTAACCCTAACCCTAGCCCGAACCCTAACCCTAACCCTTCCCCGAAGCCTGACCCTCACCCGTCCCCTAATCCTAACCCGTACGCTGACACTAACCCGCGCCCTCACACATACGGTCCCCCTAAAGCGTTGTCGTACCCTCACCTGGACCCTAAACCGTCCCCGTCCCCTAACCCTAACCCTAGCCCGAACCCTAACCCTAACCCTGCCCCGAAGCCTGACCCTCACCCGTCCCCTAATCCTAACCCGTACGCTGACACTAACCCGCGCCCTCACACGTACGCTCCCCCTAAAGCGTTGTCGTACCCTCACCTGGACCCTAAACCGTCCCCGTCCCCTAACCCTAACCCTAGCCCGAACCCTAACCCTAACACTTCCCCGAAGCCTGACCCTCACCCGTCCCCTAATCCTAACCCGTACGCTGACACTAACCCGCGCCCTCACACGTACGCTCCCCCTAAAGCGTTGTACCCTCACCTGGACCCTAAACCGTCCCCGTCCCCTAACCCTAACCCTAGCCCGAACCCTAACCCTAACCCTTCCCCGAAGCCTGACCCTCACCCGTCCCCTAATCCTAACCCGTACGCTGACACTAACCCACGCCCTCACACGTACGCTCCTCCTAAAGCGTTGTCGTACCCTCACCTGGACCCTAAACCGTCCCCGTCCCCTAACCCTAACCCTAGCCCGAACACTAACCCTAACCCTGCCCCGAAGCCTGACCCTCACCCGTCCCCTAATCCTAACCCGTACGCTGACACTAACCCACGCCCTCACACGTACGCTCCCCCTAAAGCGTTGTCTTACCCTCACCTGGACCCTAAACCGTCCCCGTCCCCTAACCCTAACCCTAGCCCGAACCCTAACCCTAACCCTTCCCCGAAGCCTGACCCTCACCCGTCCCCTAATCCTAACCCGTACGCTGAAACTAACCCACGCACTCACACGTACGCTCCCCCTAAAGCGTTGTCATACCCTCACCTGGACCCTAAACTGTCCCCGTCCCCTAACCCTAACCCTAGCCCGAACCCTAACCCTAACCCTGCCCCGAAGCCTGACCCTCACCCGTCCCCTAATCCTAACCCGTACGCTGACACTAACCCGCGCCCTCACACGTACGCTCCCCCTAAAGCGTTGTCGTACCCTCACCTGGACCCTAAACCGTCCCCGTCCCCTAACCCTAACCCTAGCCCGAACCCTAACCCTAACCCTTCCCCGAAGCCTGACCCTCACCCGTCCCCTAATCCTAACCCGTACGCTGACACTAACCCGCGCCCTCACACGTACGCTCCCCCTAAAGCGTTGTCGTACCCTCACCTGGACCCTAAACCGTCCCCGTCCCCTAACCCTAACCCTAGCCCGAACCCTAAACCTAACCCTTCCCCGAAGCCTGACCCTCACCCGTCCCCTAATCCTAACCCGTACGCTGACACTAACCCGCGCCCTCACACGTACGCTCCCCCTAAAGCGTTGTCGTACCCTCACCTGGACCCTAAACCGTCCCCGTCCCCTAACCCTAACCCTAGCCCGAACCCTAACCCTAACCCTTCCCCGAAGCCTGACCCTCACCCGTCCCCTAATCCTAACCCGTACGCTGACACTAACCCGCGCCCTCACACGTACGCTCCCCTTAAAGCGTTGTCGTACCCTCACCTGGACCCTAAACCGTCCCCGTCCCCTAACCCTAACCCTAGCCCGAACCCTAACCCTAACCCTTCCCTGAATCCTGACCCTCACGCGTCCCCTAATCCTAACCCGTACGCTGACACTAACCCGCGCCCTCACACGTACGCTCCCCCTAAAGCGTTGTTGTACCCTCACCTGGACCCTAAACCGTCCCCGTCCCCTAACCCTAACCCTAGCCCGAACCCTAAACCTATCCCTTCCCCGAAGCCTGACCCTCACCCGTCCCCTAATCCTAACCCGTACGCTGACACTAACCCGCGCCCTCACAGGTACGCTCCCCCTAAAGCGTTGTCGTACCCTCACCTGGACCCTAAACCGTCCCCGTCCCCTAACCCTAACCCTAGCCCGAACCCTAACCCTAACCCTTCCCCGAAGCCTGACCCTCACCCGTCCCCTAATCCTAACCCGTACGCTGACACTAACCCGCGCCCTCACACGTACGCTCCCCCTAAAGCGTTGTCGTACCCTCACCTGGACCCTAAACCGTCCCCGTCCCCTAACCCTAACCCTAGCCGGAACCCTAACCCTAACCCTGCCCCGAAGCCTGACCCTCACCCGTCCCCTAATCCTAACCCGTACGCTGACACTAACCCGCGCCCTCACACGTACGCTCCCCCTAAAGCGTTGTCGTACCCTCACCTGGACCCTAAACCGTCCCCGTCCCCTAACCCTAACCCTAGCCCGAACCCTAACCCTAACCCTTCCCCGAAGCCTGACCCTCACCCGTCCCCTAATCCTAACCCGTACGCTGACACTAACCCGCGCCCTCACACGTACGCTCCCCCTAAAACGTTGTCGTACCCTCACCTGGACCCTAAACCGTCCCCGTCCCCTAACCCTAACCCTAGCCCGAACCCTAACCCTAACCCTTCCCCGAAGCCTGACCCTCACCCGTCCCCTAATCCTAACCCGTACGCTGACACTAACCCACGCCCTCACACGTACGCTCCCCCTAAAGCGTTGTCGTACCCTCACCTGGACCCTAAACCGTCCCCGTCCCCTAACCCTAACCCTAGCCCGAACCCTAACCCTAACCCTGCCCCGAAGCCTGACCCTCACCCGTCCCCTAATCCTAACCCGTACGCTGACACTAACCCGCGCCCTCACACGTACGCTCCCCCTAAAGCGTTGTCGTACCCTCACCTGGACCCTAAACCGTCCCCGTCCCCTAACCCTAACCCTAGCCCGAACCCTAACCCTAACCCTTCCCCGAAGCCTGACCCTCACCCGTCCCCTAATCCTAACCCGTACGCTGACACTAACCCGCGCCCTCACACGTACGCTCCCCCTAAAGCGTTGTCGTACCCTCACCTGGACCCTAAACCGTCCCCGTCCCCTAACTCTAACCCTAGCCCGAACCCTAACCCGAACCCTTCCCCGAAGCCTGACCCTCACCCGTCCCCTAATCCTAACCCGTACGCTGACACTAACCCGCGCCCTCACACGTACGCTCCCCCTAAAGCGTTGTCGTACCCTCACCTGGACCCTAAACCGTCCCCGTCCCCTAACCCTAACCCTAGCCCGAACCCTAACCCTAACCCTTCCCCGAAGCCTGACCCTCACCCGTCCCCTAATTCTAACCCGTACGCTGACACTAACCCGCGCCCTCACACGTACGCTCCTCCTAAAGCGTTGTCGTACCCTCACCTGGACCCTAAACCGTCCCCGTCCCCTAACCCTAACCCTAGCCCGAACCCTAACCCTAACCCTTCCCCGAAGCCTGACCCTCACCCGTCCCCTAATCCTAACCCGTACGCTGACACTAACCCGCGCCCTCACACGTACGCTCCCCCTAAAGCGTTGTCGTACCCTCACCTGGACCCTAAACCGTCCTCGTCCCCTAACCCTAACCCTAGCCCGAACCCTAACCCTAACCCTTCCCCGAAGCCTGACCCTCACCCGTCCCCTAATCCTAACCCGTACGCTGACACTAACCCGCGCCCTCACACGTACGCTCCCCCTAAAGCGTTGTCGTACCCTCACCTGGACCCTAAACCGTCCCCGTCCCCTAACCCTAACCCTAGCCCGAACCCTAACCCTAACCCTGCCCCGAAGCCTGACCCTCACCCGTCCCCTAATCCTAACCCGTACGCTGACACTAACCCGCGCCCTCACACGTACGCTCCCCCTAAAGCGTTGTCGTACCCTCACCTGGACCCTAAACCGTCCCCGTCCCCTAACCCTAACCCTAGCCCGAACCCTAACTCTAACCCTTCCCCGAAGCCTGACCCTCACCCGTCCCCTAATCCTAACCCGTACGCTGACACTAACCCGCGCCCTCACACGTACGCTCCCCCTAAAGCGTTGTCGTACCCTCACCTGGACCCTAAACCGTCCCCGTCCCCTAACCCTAACCCTAGCCCGAACCCTAACCCTAACCCTGCCCCGAAGCCTGACCCTCACCCGTCCCCTAATCGTAACCCGTACGCTGACACTAACCCGCGCCCTCACACGTACGCTCCCCCTAAAGCGTTGTCGTACCATCACCTGGACCCTAAACCGTCCCCGACCCCTAACCCTAACCCTAGCCCGAACCCTAACCCTAACCCTTCCCCGAAGCCTGACCCTCACCCGTCCCCTAATCCTAACCCGTACGCTGACACTAACCCGCGCCCTCACACGTACGCTCCACATAAAGCGTTGTCGTACCCTCACCTGGACCCTAAACCGTCCCCGTCCCCTAAACCTAACCCTAGCCCGAATCCTAACCCTAACCCTTCCCCGAAGCCTGACCCTCACCCGTCCCCTAATCCTAACCCGTACGCTGACACTAACCCGCGCCCTCACACGTACGCTCCCCCTAAAGCGTTGTCGTACCCTCACCTGGACCCTAAACCGTCCCCGTCCCCTAACCCTAACCCCAGCCCGAACCCTAAACCTAACCCTTCCCCGAAGCCTGACCCTCACCCGTCCCCTAATTCTAACCCGTACGCTGACACTAACCCGCGCCCTCACACGTACGCTCCCCTTAAAGCGTTGTCGTACCCTCACCTGGACCCTAAACCGTCCCCGTCCCCTAACACTAACCCCAGCCCGAACCCTAACCCTAACCCTTCCCCGAAGCCTGACCCTCACCCGTCCCCTAATCCTAACCCGTACGCTGACACTAACCCGCGCCCTCACACGTACGCTCCCCTTAAAGCGTTGTCGTACCCTCACCTGGACCCTAAACCGTCCCCGTCCCCTAACCCTAACCCTAGCCCGAACCCTAACCCTAACCCTTCCCCGAAGCCTGACCCTCACCCGTCCCCTAATCCTAACCCGTACGCTGACACTAACCCACGCCCTCACACGTACGCTCCCCCTAAAGCGTTGTCGTACCCTCACCTGGACCCTAAACCGTCCCCGTCCCCTAACCCTAACCCTAGCCCGAACCCTAACCCTAACCCTTCCCCGAAGCCTGACCCTCACCCGTCCCCTAATCCTAACCCGTACGCTGACACTAACCCGCGCCCTCACACGTACGCTCCCCCTAAAGCGTTGTCGTACCCTCACCTGGACCCTAAACCGTCCCCGTCCCCTAACCCTAACCCTAGCCCGAACCCTAACCCTAACCCTGCCCCGAAGCCTGACCCTCACCCGTCCCCTAATCCTAACCCGTACGCTGACACTAACCCGCGCCCTCACACGTACGCTCCCCCTAAAGCGTTGTCGTACCCTCACCTGGACCCTAAACCGTCCCCGTCCCCTAACCCTAACCCTAGCCCGAACCCTAACCCTAACCCTTCCCCGAAGCCTGACCCTCACCCGTCCCCTAATCCTAACCCGTACGCTGACACTAACCCGCGCCCTCATACGTACGCTCCCCCTAAAGCGTTGTCGTACCCTCACCTGGACCCTAAACCGTCCCCGTCCCCTAACTCTAACCCTAGCCCGAACCCTAACCCGAACCCTTCCCCGAAGCCTGACCCTCACCCGTCCCCTAATCCTAACCCGTACGCTGACACTAACCCGCGCCCTCACACGTACGCTCCCCCTAAAGCGTTGTCGTACCCTCACCTGGACCCTAAACCGTCCCCGTCCCCTAACCCTAACCCTAGCCCGAACCCTAACCCTAACCCTTCCCCGAAGCCTGACCCTCACCCGTCCCCTAATTCTAACCCGTACGCTGACACTAACCCGCGCCCTCACACGTACGCTCCTCCTAAAGCGTTGTCGTACCCTCACCTGGACCCTAAACCGTCCCCGTCCCCTAACCCTAACCCTAGCCCGAACCCTAACCCTAACCCTTCCCCGAAGCCTGACCCTCACCCGTCCCCTAATCCTAACCCGTACGCTGACACTAACCCGCGCCCTCACACGTACGCTCCCCCTAAAGCGTTGTCGTACCCTCACCTGGACCCTAAACCGTCCTCGTCCCCTAACCCTAACCCTAGCCCGAACCCTAACCCTAACCCTTCCCCGAAGCCTGACCCTCACCCGTCCCCTAATCCTAACCCGTACGCTGACACTAACGCGCGCCCTCACACGTACGCTCCCCCTAAAGCGTTGTCGTACCCTCACCTGGACCCTAAACCGTCCCCGTCCCCTAACCCTAACCCTAGCCCGAACCCTAACCCTAACCCTGCCCCGAAGCCTGACCCTCACCCGTCCCCTAATCCTAACCCGTACGCTGACACTAACCCGCGCCCTCACACGTACGCTCCCCCTAAAGCGTTGTCGTACCCTCACCTGGACCCTAAACCGTCCCCGTCCCCTAACCCTAACCCTAGCCCGAACCCTAACTCTAACCCTTCCCCGAAGCCTGACCCTCACCCGTCCCCTAATCCTAACCCGTACGCTGACACTAACCCGCGCCCTCACACGTACGCTCCCCCTAAAGCGTTGTCGTACCCTCACCTGGACCCTAAACCGTCCCCGTCCCCTAACCCTAACCCTAGCCCGAACCCTAACCCTAACCCTGCCCCGAAGCCTGACCCTCACCCGTCCCCTAATCGTAACCCGTACGCTGACACTAACCCGCGCCCTCACACGTACGCTCCCCCTAAAGCGTTGTCGTACCATCACCTGGACCCTAAACCGTCCCCGACCCCTAACCCTAACCCTAGCCCGAACCCTAACCCTAACCCTTCCCCGAAGCCTGACCCTCACCCGTCCCCTAATCCTAACCCGTACGCTGACACTAACCCGCGCCCTCACACGTACGCTCCACATAAAGCGTTGTCGTACCCTCACCTGGACCCTAAACCGTCCCCGTCCCCTAAACCTAACCCTAGCCCGAACCCTAACCCTAACCCTTCCCCGAAGCCTGACCCTCACCCGTCCCCTAATCCTAACCCGTACGCTGACACTAACCCGCGCCCTCACACGTACGCTCCCCCTAAAGCGTTGTCGTACCCTCACCTGGACCCTAAACCGTCCCCGTCCCCTAACCCTAACCCCAGCCCGAACCCTAAACCTAACCCTTCCCCGAAGCCTGACCCTCACCCGTCCCCTAATTCTAACCCGTACGCTGACACTAACCCGCGCCCTCACACGTACGCTCCCCCTAAAGCGTTGTCGTACCCTCACCTGGACCCTAAACCGTCCCCGTCCCCTAACACTAACCCCAGCCCGAACCCTAACCCTAACCCTTCCCCGAAGCCTGACCCTCACCCGTCCCCTAATCCTAACCCGTACGCTGACACTAACCCGCGCCCTCACACGTACGCTCCCCTTAAAGCGTTGTCGTACCCTCACCTGGACCCTAAACCGTCCCCGTCCCCTAACCCTAACCCTAGCCCGAACCCTAACCCTAACCCTTCCCCGAAGCCTGACCCTCACCCGTCCCCTAATCCTAACCCGTACGCTGACACTAACCCACGCCCTCACACGTACGCTCCCCCTAAAGCGTTGTCGTACCCTCACCTGGACCCTAAACCGTCCCCGTCCCCTAACCCTAACCCTAGCCCGAACCCTAACCCTAACCCTTCCCCGAAGCCTGACCCTCACCCGTCCCCTAATCCTAACCCGTACGCTGACACTAACCCGCGCCCTCACACGTACGCTCCCCCTAAAGCGTTGTCGTACCCTCACCTGGACCCTAAACCGTCCCCGTCCCCTAACCCTAACCCTAGCCCGAACCCTAACCCTAACCCTTCCCCGAAGCCTGACCCTCACCCGTCCGCTAATCCTAACCCGTACGCTGACACTAACCCGCGCCCTCACACGTACGCTCCCCCTAAAGCGTTGTCGTACCCTCACCTGGACCCTAAACCGTCCCCGTCCCCTAACCCTAACCCTAGCCCGAACCCTAACCCTAACCCTTCCCCGAAGCCTGACCCTCACCCGTCCCCTAATCCTAACCCGTACGCTGACGCTAACCCGCGCCCTCACACGTACGCTCCCCCTAAAGCGTTGTCGTACCCTCACCTGGACCCTAAACCGTCCCCGTCCCCTAACCCTAACCCTAGCCCGAACCCTAACCCTAACCCTTCCCCGAAGCCTGACCCTCACCCGTCCCCTAATCCTAACCCGTACGCTGACACTAACCCGCGCCCTCACACGTACGCTCCCCCTAAAGCGTTGTCGTACCCTCACCTGGACCCTAAACCGTCCCCGTCCCCTAACCCTAACCCTAGCCGAACCCTAACCCTAACCCTTCCCCGAAGCCTGACCCTCACCCGTCCCCTAATCCTAAACCGTACGCTGACACTAACCCGCGCCCTCACACGTACGCTCCCCCTAAAGCGTTGTCGTACCCTCACCTGGACCCTAAACCGTCCCCGTCCCCTAACCCTAACCCTAGCCCGAACCCTAACCCTAACCCTTCCCCGAAGCCTGACCCTCACCCGTCCCCTAATCCTAACCCGTACGCTGACACTAACCCGCGCCCTCACACGTACGCTCCCCCTAAAGCGTTGTCGTACCCTCACCTGGACCCTAAACCGTCCCCGTCCCCTAACCCTAACCCTAGCCCGAACCCTAACCCTAACCCTTCCCCGAAGCCTGACCCTCACCCGTCCCCTAATCCTAACCCGTACGCTGACACTAACCCGCGCCCTCACACGTACGCTCCCCCTAAAGCGTTGTCGTACCCTCACCTGGACCCTAAACCGTCCCCGTCCCCTAACCCTAACCCTAGCCCGAACCCTAACCCTAACCCTTCCTCGAAGCCTGACCCTCACCCGTCCCCTAATCCTAACCCATACGCTGACACTAACCCGCGCCCTCACACGTACGCTCCCCCTAAAGCGTTGTCGTACCCTCAACTGGACCCTAAACCGTCCCCGTCCCCTAACCCTAACCCTAGCCCGAACCCTAACCCTAACCCTTCCCCGAAGCCTGACCCTCACCCGTCCCCTAATCCTAACCCGTACGCTGACACTAACCCACGCCCTCACACGTACGCTCCCCCTAAAGCGTTGTCGTACCCTCACCTGGACCCTAAACCGTCCCCGTCCCCTAACCCTAACCCTAGCCCGAACCCTAACCCTAACCCTTCCCCGAAGCCTGACCCTCACCCGTCCCCTAATCCTAACCCGTACGCTGACGCTAACCCGCGCCCTCACACGTACGCTCCCCCTAAAGCGTTGTCGTACCCTCACCTGGACCCTAAACCGTCCCCGTCCCCTAACCCTAACCCTAGCCCGAACCCTCACCCTAACCCTGCCCCGAAGCCTGACCCTCACCCGTCCCCTAATCGTAACCCGTACGCTGACACTAACCCGCGCCCTCACACGTACGCTCCCCCTAAAGCGTTGTCGTACCATCACCTGGACCCTAAACCGTCCCCGACCCCTAACCCTAACCCTAGCCCGAACCCTAACCCTAACCCTTCCCCGAAGCCTGACCCTCACCCGTCCCCTAATCCTAACCCGTACGCTGACACTAACCCGCGCCCTCACACGTACGCTCCCCATAAAGCGTTGTCGTACCCTCACCTGGACCCTAAACCGTCCCCGTCCCCTAAACCTAACCCTAGCCCGAACCCTAACCCTAACCCTTCCCCGAAGCCTGACCCTCACCCGTCCCCTAATCCTAACCCGTACGCTGACACTAACCCGCGCCCTCACACGTACGCTCCCCCTAAAGCGTTGTCGTACCCTCACCTGGACCCTAAACCGTCCCCGTCCCCTAACCCTAACCCCAGCCCGAACCCTAAACCTAACCCTTCCCCGAAGCCTGACCCTCACCCGTCCCCTAATTCTAACCCGTACGCTGACACTAACCCGCGCCCTCACACGTACGCTCCCCCTAAAGCGTTGTCGTACCCTCACCTGGACCCTAAACCGTCCCCGTCCCCTAACACTAACCCCAGCCCGAACCCTAACCCTAACCCTTCCCCGAAGCCTGACCCTCACCCGTCCCCTAATCCTAACCCGTACGCTGACACTAACCCGCGCCCTCACACGTACGCTCCCCTTAAAGCGTTGTCGTACCCTCACCTGGACCCTAAACCGTCCCCGTCCCCTAACCCTAACCCTAGCCCGAACCCTAACCCTAACCCTTCCCCGAAGCCTGACCCTCACCCGTCCCCTAATCCTAACCCGTACGCTGACACTAACCCACGCCCTCACACGTACGCTCCCCCTAAAGCGTTGTCGTACCCTCACCTGGACCCTAAACCGTCCCCGTCCCCTAACCCTAACCCTAGCCCGAACCCTAACCCTAACCCTTCCCCGAAGCCTGACCCTCACCCGTCCCCTAATCCTAACCCGTACGCTGACACTAACCCGCGCCCTCACACGTACGCTCCCCCTAAAGCGTTGTCGTACCCTCACCTGGACCCTAAACCGTCCCCGTCCCCTAACCCTAACCCTAGCCCGAACCCTAACCCTAACCCTTCCCCGAAGCCTGACCCTCACCCGTCCGCTAATCCTAACCCGTACGCTGACACTAACCCGCGCCCTCACACGTACGCTCCCCCTAAAGCGTTGTCGTACCCTCACCTGGACCCTAAACCGTCCCCGTCCCCTAACCCTAACCCTAGCCCGAACCCTAACCCTAACCCTTCCCCGAAGCCTGACCCTCACCCGTCCCCTAATCCTAACCCGTACGCTGACGCTAACCCGCGCCCTCACACGTACGCTCCCCCTAAAGCGTTGTCGTACCCTCACCTGGACCCTAAACCGTCCCCGTCCCCTAACCCTAACCCTAGCCCGAACCCTAACCCTAACCCTTCCCCGAAGCCTGACCCTCACCCGTCCCCTAATCCTAACCCGTACGCTGACACTAACCCGCGCCCTCACACGTACGCTCCCCCTAAAGCGTTGTCGTACCCTCACCTGGACCCTAAACCGTCCCCGTCCCCTAACCCTAACCCTAGCCGAACCCTAACCCTAACCCTTCCCCGAAGCCTGACCCTCACCCGTCCCCTAATCCTAAACCGTACGCTGACACTAACCCGCGCCCTCACACGTACGCTCCCCCTAAAGCGTTGTCGTACCCTCACCTGGACCCTAAACCGTCCCCGTCCCCTAACCCTAACCCTAGCCGAACCCTAACCCTAACCCTTCCCCGAAGCCTGACCCTCACCCGTCCCCTAATCCTAACCCGTACGCTGACACTAACCCGCGCCCTCACACGTACGCTCCCCCTAAAGCGTTGTCGTACCCTCACCTGGACCCTAAACCGTCCCCGTCCCCTAACCCTAACCCTAGCCCGAACCCTAACCCTAACCCTTCCCCGAAGCCTGACCCTCACCCGTCCCCTAATCCTAACCCGTACGCTGACACTAACCCGCGCCCTCACACGTACGCTCCCCCTAAAGCGTTGTCGTACCCTCACCTGGACCCTAAACCGTCCCCGTCCCCTAACCCTAACCCTAGCCCGAACCCTAACCCTAACCCTTCCTCGAAGCCTGACCCTCACCCGTCCCCTAATCCTAACCCATACGCTGACACTAACCCGCGCCCTCACACGTACGCTCCCCCTAAAGCGTTGTCGTACCCTCAACTGGACCCTAAACCGTCCCCGTCCCCTAACCCTAACCCTAGCCCGAACCCTAACCCTAACCCTTCCCCGAAGCCTGACCCTCACCCGTCCCCTAATCCTAACCCGTACGCTGACACTAACCCACGCCCTCACACGTACGCTCCCCCTAAAGCGTTGTCGTACCCTCACCTGGACCCTAAACCGTCCCCGTCCCCTAACCCTAACCCTAGCCCGAACCCTAACCCTAACCCTTCCCCGAAGCCTGACCCTCACCCGTCCCCTAATCCTAACCCGTACGCTGACGCTAACCCGCGCCCTCACACGTACGCTCCCCCTAAAGCGTTGTCGTACCCTCACCTGGACCCTAAACCGTCCCCGTCCCCTAACCCTAACCCTAGCCCGAACCCTAACCCTAACCCTTCCCCGAAGCCTGACCCTCACCCGTCCCCTAATCCTAACCCGTACGCTGACACTAACCCGCGCCCTCACACGTACGCTCCCCCTAAAGCGTTGTCGTACCCTCACCTGGACCCTAAACCGTCCCCGTCCCCTAACCCTAACACTAGCCCGAACCCTAACCCTAACCCTTCCCCGAAGCCTGACCCTCACCCGTCCCCTAATCCTAACCCGTACGCTGACGCTAACCCGCGCCCTCACACGTACGCTCCCCCTAAAGCGTTGTCGTACCCTCACCTGGACCCTAAACCGTCCCCGTCCCCTAACCCTAACCCTAGCCCGAACCCTAACCCTAACCCTGCCCCGAAGCCTGACCCTCACCCGTCCCCTAATCCTAACCCGTACGCTGACGCTAACCCGCCCCCTCACACGTACGCTCCCCCTAAAGCGTTGTCGTACCCTCACCTGGACCCTAAACCGTCCCCGTCCCCTAACCCTAACCCTAGCCCGAACCCTAACCCTAACCCTTCCCCGAAGCCTGACCCTCACCCGTCCCCTAATCCTAACCCGTACGCTGACACTAACCCGCGCCCTCACACGTACGCTCCCCCTAAAGCGTTGTCGTACCCTCACCTGGACCCTAAACCGTCCCCGTCCCCTAACCCTAACCCTAGCCCGAACCCTAACCCTAACCCTTCCCCGAAGCCTGACCCTCACCCGTCCGCTAATCCTAACCCGTACGCTGACACTAACCCGCGCCCTCACACGTACGCTCCCCCTAAAGCGTTGTCGTACCCTCACCTGGACCCTAAACCGTCCCCGTCCCCTAACCCTAACCCTAGCCCGAACCCTAACCCTAACCCTTCCCCGAAGCCTGACACTCACCCGTCCCCTAATCCTAACCCCTACGCTGACGCTAACCCGCGCCCTCACACGTACGCTCCCCCTAAAGCGTTGTCGTACCCTCACCTGGACCCTAAACCGTCCTCGTCCCCTAACCCTAACCCTAGCCCGAACCCTAACCCTAACCCTTCCCCGAAGCCTGACCCTCACCCGTCCCCTAATCCTAACCCGTACGCTGACACTAACCCGCGCCCTCACACGTACGCTCCCCCTAAAGCGTTGTCGTACCCTCACCTGGACCCTAAACCGTCCCCGTCCCCTAACCCTAACCCTAGCCCGAACCCTAACCCTAACCCTGCCCCGAAGCCTGACCCTCACCCGTCCCCTAATCCTAACCCGTACGCTGACACTAACCCGCGCCCTCACACGTACGCTCCCCCTAAAGCGTTGTCGTACCCTCACCTGGACCCTAAACCGTCCCCGTCCCCTAAACCTAACCCTAGCCCGAACCCTAACCCTAACCCTTCCCCGAAGCCTGACCCTCACCCGTCCCCTAATCCTAACCCGTACGCTGACACTAACCCGCGCCCTCACACGTACGCTCCCCTTAAAGCGTTGTCGTACCCTCACCTGGACCCTAAACCGTCCCCGTCCCCTAACCCTAACCCTAGCCCGAACCCTAACCCTAACCCTTCCCTGAATCCTGACCCTCACGCGTCCCCTAATCCTAACCCGTACGCTGACACTAACCCGCGCCCTCACACGTACGCTCCCCCTAAAGCGTTGTCGTACCCTCACCTGGACCCTAAACCGTCCCCGTCCCCTAACCCTAACCCTAGCCCGAACCCTAACCCTAACCCTTCCCCGAAGCCTGACCCTCACCCGTCCCCTAATCCTAACCCGTACGCTGACACTAACCCGCGCCCTCACAGGTACGCTCCCCCTAAAGCGTTGTCGTACCCTCACCTGGACCCTAAACCGTCCCCGTCCCCTAACCCTAACCTTAGCCCGAACCCTAACCCTAACCCTTCCCCGCAGCCTGACCCTCACCCGTCCCCTAATCCTAACCCGTACGCTGACACTAACCCGCGCCCTCACACGTACGCTCCCCCTAAAGCGTTGTCGTACCCTCACCTGGACCCTAAACCGTCCCCGTCCCCTAACCCTAACCCTAGCCGGAACCCTAACCCTAACCCTGCCCCGAAGCCTGACCCTCACCCGTCCCCTAATCCTAACCCGTACGCTGACACTAACCCGCGCCCTCACACGTACGCTCCCCCTAAAGCGTTGTCGTACCCTCACCTGGACCCTAAACCGTCCCCGTCCCCTAACCCTAACCCTAGCCCGAACCCTAACCCTAACGCTTCCCCGAAGCCTGACCCTCACCCGTCCCCTAATCCTAACCCGTACGCTGACACTAACCCGCGCCCTCACACGTACGCTCCCCCTAAAACGTTGTCGTACCCTCACCTGGACCCTAAACCGTCCCCGTCCCCTAACCCTAACCCTAGCCCGAACCCTAACCCTAACCCTTCCCCGAAGCCTGACCCTCACCCGTCCCCTAATCCTAACCCGTACGCTGACACTAACCCACGCCCTCACACGTACGCTCCCCCTAAAGCGTTGTCGTACCCTCACCTGGACCCTAAACCGTCCCCGTCCCCTAACCCTAACCCTAGCCCGAACCCTAACCCTAACCCTGCCCCGAAGCCTGACCCTCACCCGTCCCCTAATCCTAACCCGTACGGTGACACTAACCCGCGCCCTCACACGTACGCTCCCCCTAAAGCGTTGTCGTACCCTCACCTGGACCCTAAACCGTCCCCGTCCCCTAACCCTAACCCTAGCCCGAACCCTAACCCTAACCCTTCCCCGAAGCCTGACCCTCACCCGTCCCCTAATCCTAACCCGTACGCTGACACTAACCCGCGCCCTCACACGTACGCTCCCCCTAAAGCGTTGTCGTACCCTCACCTGGACCCTAAACCGTCCCCGTCCCCTAACTCTAACCCTAGCCCGAACCCTAACCCGAACCCTTCCCCGAAGCCTGACCCTCACCCGTCCCCTAATCCTAACCCGTACGCTGACACTAACCCGCGCCCTCACACGTACGCTCCCCCTAAAGCGTTGTCGTACCCTCACCTGGACCCTAAACCGTCCCCGTCCCCTAACCCTAACCCTAGCCCGAACCCTAACCCTAACCCTTCCCCAAAGCCTGACCCTCACCTGTCCCCTAATTCTAACCCGTACGCTGACACTAACCCGCGCCCTCACACGTACGCTCCTCCTAAAGCGTTGTCGTACCCTCACCTGGACCCTAAACCGTCCCCGTCCCCTAACCCTAACCCTAGCCCGAACCCTAACCCTAACCCTTCCCCGAAGCCTGACCCTCACCCGTCCCCTAATCCTAACCCGTACGCTGACACTAACCCGCGCCCTCACACGTACGCTCCCCCTAAAGCGTTGTCGTACCCTCACCTGGACCCTAAACCGTCCTCGTCCCCTAACCCTAACCCTAGCCCGAACCCTAACCCTAACCCTTCCCCGAAGCCTGACCCTCACCCGTCCCCTAATCCTAACCCGTACGCTGACACTAACCCGCGCCCTCACACGTACGCTCCCCCTAAAGCGTTGTCGTACCCTCACCTGGACCCTAAACCGTCCCCGTCCCCTAACCCTAACCCTAGCCCGAACCCTAACCCTAACCCTGCCCCGAAGCCTGACCCTCACCCGTCCCCTAATCCTAACCCGTACGCTGACACTAACCCGCGCCCTCACACGTACGCTCCCCCTAAAGCGTTGTCGTACCCTCACCTGGACCCTAAACCGTCCCCGTCCCCTAACCCTAACCCTAGCCCGAACCCTAACTCTAACCCTTCCCCGAAGCCTGACCCTCACCCGTCCCCTAATCCTAACCCGTACGCTGAAACTAACCCGCGCCCTCACACGTACGCTCCCCCTAAAGCGTTGTCGTACCCTCACCTGGACCCTAAACCGTCCCCGTCCCCTAACCCTAACCCTAGCCCGAACCCTAACCCTAACCCTGCCCCGAAGCCTGACCCTCACCCGTCCCCTAATCGTAACCCGTACGCTGACACTAACCCGCGCCCTCACACGTACGCTCCCCCTAAAGCGTTGTCGTACCATCACCTGGACCCTAAACCGTCCCCGACCCCTAACCCTAACCCTAGCCCGAACCCTAACCCTAACCCTTCCCCGAAGCCTGACCCTCACCCGTCCCCTAATCCTAACCCGTACGCTGACACTAACCCGCGCCCTCACACGTACGCTCCCCATAAAGCGTTGTCGTACCCTCACCTGGACCCTAAACCGTCCCCGTCCCCTAAACCTAACCCTAGCCCGAACCCTAACCCTAACCCTTCCCCGAAGCCTGACCCTCACCCGTCCCCTAATCCTAACCCGTACGCTGACACTAACCCGCGCCCTCACACGTACGCTCCCCCTAAAGCGTTGTCGTACCCTCACCTGGACCCTAAACCGTCCCCGTCCCCTAACCCTAACCCCAGCCCGAACCCTAAACCTAACCCTTCCCCGAAGCCTGACCCTCACCCGTCCCCTAATTCTAACCCGTACGCTGACACTAACCCGCGCCCTCACACGTACGCTCCCCCTAAAGCGTTGTCGTACCCTCACCTGGACCCTAAACCGTCCCCGTCCCCTAACACTAACCCCAGCCCGAACCCTAACCCTAACCCTTCCCCGAAGCCTGACCCTCACCCGTCCCCTAATCCTAACCCGTACGCTGACACTAACCCGCGCCCTCACACGTACGCTCCCCTTAAAGCGTTGTCGTACCCTCACCTGGACCCTAAACCGTCCCCGTCCCCTAACCCTAACCCTAGCCCGAACCCTAACCCTAACCCTTCCCCGAAGCCTGACCCTCACCCGTCCCCTAATCCTAACCCGTACGCTGACACTAACCCACGCCCTCACACGTACGCTCCCCCTAAAGCGTTGTCGTACCCTCACCTGGACCCTAAACCGTCCCCGTCCCCTAACCCTAACCCTAGCCCGAACCCTAACCCTAACCCTTCCCCGAAGCCTGACCCTCACCCGTCCGCTAATCCTAACCCGTACGCTGACACTAACCCGCGCCCTCACACGTACGCTCCCCCTAAAGCGTTGTCGTACCCTCACCTGGACCCTAAACCGTCCCCGTCCCCTAACCCTAACCCTAGCCCGAACCCTAACCCTAACCCTTCCCCGAAGCCTGACCCTCACCCGTCCCCTAATCCTAACCCGTACGCTGACGCTAACCCGCGCCCTCACACGTACGCTCCCCCTAAAGCGTTGTCGTACCCTCACCTGGACCCTAAACCGTCCCCGTCCCCTAACCCTAACCCTAGCCCGAACCCTAACCCTAACCCTTCCCCGAAGCCTGACCCTCACCCGTCCCCTAATCCTAACCCGTACGCTGACACTAACCCGCGCCCTCACACGTACGCTCCCCCTAAAGCGTTGTCGTACCCTCACCTGGACCCTAAACCGTCCCCGTCCCCTAACCCTAACCCTAGCCGAACCCTAACCCTAACCCTTCCCCGAAGCCTGACCCTCACCCGTCCCCTAATCCTAAACCGTACGCTGACACTAACCCGCGCCCTCACACGTACGCTCCCCCTAAAGCGTTGTCGTACCCTCACCTGGACCCTAAACCGTCCCCGTCCCCTAACCCTAACCCTAGCCCGAACCCTAACCCTAACCCTTCCCCGAAGCCTGACCCTCACCCGTCCCCTAATCCTAACCCGTACGCTGACACTAACCCGCGCCCTCACACGTACGCTCCCCCTAAAGCGTTGTCGTACCCTCACCTGGACCCTAAACCGTCCCCGTCCCCTAACCCTAACCCTAGCCCGAACCCTAACCCTAACCCTTCCCCGAAGCCTGACCCTCACCCGTCCCCTAATCCTAACCCGTACGCTGACACTAACCCGCGCCCTCACACGTACGCTCCCCCTAAAGCGTTGTCGTACCCTCACCTGGACCCTAAACCGTCCCCGTCCCCTAACCCTAACCCTAGCCCGAAACCTAACCCTAACCCTTCCTCGAAGCCTGACCCTCACCCGTCCCCTAATCCTAACCCATACGCTGACACTAACCCGCGCCCTCACACGTACGCTCCCCCTAAAGCGTTGTCGTACCCTCAACTGGACCCTAAACCGTCCCCGTCCCCTAACCCTAACCCTAGCCCGAACCCTAACCCTAACCCTTCCCCGAAGCCTGACCCTCACCCGTCCCCTAATCCTAACCCGTACGCTGACACTAACCCACGCCCTCACACGTACGCTCCCCCTAAAGCGTTGTCGTACCCTCACCTGGACCCTAAACCGTCCCCGTCCCCTAACCCTAACCCTAGCCCGAACCCTAACCCTAACCCTTCCCCGAAGCCTGACCCTCACCCGTCCCATAATCCTAACCCGTACGCTGACACTAACCCGCGCCCTCACACGTACGCTCCCCCTAAAGCGTTGTCGTACCCTCAACTGGACCCTAAACCGTCCCCGTCCCCTAACCCTAACCCTAGCCCGAACCCTAACCCTAACCCTTCCCCGAAGCCTGACCCTCACCCGTCCCCTAATCCTAACCCGTACGCTGACGCTAACCCGCGCCCTCACACGTACGCTCCCCCTAAAGCGTTGTCGTACCCTCACCTGGACCCTAAACCGTCCCCGTCCCCTAACCCTAACCCTAGCCCGAACCCTAACCCTAACCCTGCCCCGAAGCCTGACCCTCACCCGTCCCCTAATCCTAACCCGTACGCTGACGCTAACCCGCCCCCTCACACGTACGCTCCCCCTAAAGCGTTGTCGTACCCTCACCTGGACCCTAAACCGTCCCCGTCCCCTAACCCTAACCCTAGCCCGAACCCTAACCCTAACCCTTCCCCGAAGCCTGACCCTCACCCGTCCCCTAATCCTAACCCGTACGCTGACACTAACCCGCGCCCTCACACGTACGCTCCCCCTAAAGCGTTGTCGTACCCTCACCTGGACCCTAAACCGTCCCCGTCCCCTAACCCTAACCCTAGCCCGAACCCTAACCCTAACCCTTCCCCGAAGCCTGACCCTCACCCGTCCGCTAATCCTAACCCGTACGCTGACACTAACCCGCGCCCTCACACGTACGCTCCCCCTAAAGCGTTGTCGTACCCTCACCTGGACCCTAAACCGTCCCCGTCCCCTAACCCTAACCCTAGCCCGAACCCTAACCCTAACCCTTCCCCGAAGCCTGACACTCACCCGTCCCCTAATCCTAACCCCTACGCTGACGCTAACCCGCGCCCTCACACGTACGCTCCCCCTAAAGCGTTGTCGTACCCTCACCTGGACCCTAAACCGTCCTCGTCCCCTAACCCTAACCCTAGCCCGAACCCTAACCCTAACCCTTCCCCGAAGCCTGACCCTCACCCGTCCCCTAATCCTAACCCGTACGCTGACACTAACCCGCGCCCTCACACGTACGCTCCCCCTAAAGCGTTGTCGTACCCTCACCTGGACCCTAAACCGTCCCCGTCCCCTAACCCTAACCCTGCCCCGAAGCCTGACCCTCACCCGTCCCCTAATCCTAACCCGTACGCTGACACTAACCCGCGCCCTCACACGTACGCTCCCCCTAAAGCGTTGTCGTACCCTCACCTGGACCCTAAACCGTCCCCGTCCCCTAACCCTAACCCTAGCCCGAACCCTAACTCTAACCCTTCCCCGAAGCCTGACCCTCACCCGTCCCCTAATCCTAACCCGTACGCTGACACTAACCCGCGCCCTCACACGTACGCTCCCCCTAAAGCGTTGTCGTACCCTCACCTGGACCCTAAACCGTCCCCGTCCCCTAACCCTAACCCTAGCCCGAACCCTAACCCTAACCCTGCCCCGAAGCCTGACCCTCACCCGTCCCCTAATCGTAACCCGTACGCTGACACTAACCCGCGCCCTCACACGTACGCTCCCCCTAAAGCGTTGTCGTACCATCACCTGGACCCTAAACCGTCCCCGACCCCTAACCCTAACCCTAGCCCGAACCCTAACCCTAACCCTTCCCCGAAGCCTGACCCTCACCCGTCCCCTAATCCTAACCCGTACGCTGACACTAACCCGCGCCCTCACACGTACGCTCCCCCTAAAGCGTTGTCGTACCCTCACCTGGACCCTAAACCGTCCCCGTCCCCTAAACCTAACCCTAGCCCGAACCCTAACCCTAACCCTTCCCCGAAGCCTGACCCTCACCCGTCCCCTAATCCTAACCCGTACGCTGACACTAACCCGCGCCCTCACACGTACGCTCCCCCTAAAGCGTTGTCGTACCCTCACCTGGACCCTAAACCGTCCCCGTCCCCTAACCCTAACCCCAGCCCGAACCCTAAACCTAACCCTTCCCCGAAGCCTGACCCTCACCCGTCCCCTAATTCTAACCCGTACGCTGACACTAACCCGCGCCCTCACACGTACGCTCCCCCTAAAGCGTTGTCGTACCCTCACCTGGACCCTAAACCGTCCCCGTCCCCTAACCCTAACCCCAGCCCGAACCCTAACCCTAACCCTTCCCCGAAGCCTGACCCTCACCCGTCCCCTAATCCTAACCCGTACGCTGACACTAACCCGCGCCCTCACACGTACGCTCCCCTTAAAGCGTTGTCGTACCCTCACCTGGACCCTAAACCGTCCCCGTCCCCTAACCCTAACCCTAGCCCGAACCCTAACCCTAACCCTTCCCCGAAGCCTGACCCTCACCCGTCCCCTAATCCTAACCCGTACGCTGACACTAACCCACGCCCTCACACGTACGCTCCCCCTAAAGCGTTGTCGTACCCTCACCAGAACCCTAAACCGTCCCCGTCCCCTAACCCTAACCCTAGCCCGAACCCTAACCCTAACCCTTCCCCGAAGCCTGACCCTCACCCGTCCCCTAATCCTAACCCGTACGCTGACACTAACCCGCGCCCTCACACGTACGCTCCCCCTAAAGCGTTGTCGTACCCTCACCTGGACCCTAAACCGTCCCCGTCCCCTAACCCTAACCCTAGCCCGAACCCTAACCCTAACCCTGCCCCGAAGCCTGACCCTCACCCGTCCCCTAATCCTAACCCGTACGCTGACACTAACCCGCGCCCTCACACGTACGCTCCCCCTAAAGCGTTGTCGTACCCTCACCTGGACCCTAAACCGTCCCCGTCCCCTAACCCTAACCCTAGCCCGAACCCTAACCCTAACCCTTCCCCGAAGCCTGACCCTCACCCGTCCCCTACTCCTAACCCGTACGCTGACACTAACCCGCGCCCTCACACGTACGCTCCCCCTAAAGCGTTGTCGTACCCTCACCTGGACCCTAAACCGTCCCCGTCCCCTAACCCTAACCCTAGCCCGAACCCTAACCCTAACCCTTCCTCGAAGCCTGACCCTCACCCGTCCCCTAATCCTAACCCATACGCTGACACTAACCCGCGCCCTCACACGTACGCTCCCCCTAAAGCGTTGTCGTACCCTCAACTGGACCCTAAACCGTCCCCGTCCCCTAACCCTAACCCTAGCCCGAACCCTAACCCTAACCCTTCCCCGAAGCCTGACCCTCACCCGTCCCCTAATACTAACCCGTACGCTGACACTAACCCACGCCCTCACACGTACGCTCCCCCTAAAGCGTTGTCGTACCCTCACCTGGACCCTAAACCGTCCCCGTCCCCTAACCCTAACCCTAGCCCGAACCCTAACCCTAACCCTTCCCCGAAGCCTGACCCTCACCCGTCCCCTAATCCTAACCCGTACGCTGACGCTAACCCGCGCCCTCACACGTACGCTCCCCCTAAAGCGTTGTCGTACCCTCACCTGGACCCTAAACCGTCCCCGTCCCCTAACCCTAACCCTAGCCCGAACCCTAACCCTAACCCTTCCCCGAAGCCTGACCCTCACCCGTCCCCTAATCCTAACCCGTACGCTGACACTAACCCGCGCCCTCACACGTACGCTCCCCCTAAAGCGTTGTCGTACCCTCACCTGGACCCTAAACCGTCCCCGTCCCCTAACCCTAACCCTAGCCCGAACCCTAACCCTAACCCTTCCCCGAAGCCTGACCCTCACCCGTCCCCTAATCCTAACCCGTACGCTGACACTAACCCGCGCCCTCACACGTACGCTCCCCCTAAAGCGTTGTCGTACCCTCACCTGGACCCTAAACCGTTCCCGTCCCCTAACCCTAACCCTAGCCCGAACCCTAACCCTAACCCTGCCCCGAAGCCTGACCCTCACCCGTCCCCTAATCCTAACCCGTACGCTGACGCTAACCCGCCCCCTCACACGTACGCTCCCCCTAAAGCGTTGTCGTACCCTCACCTGGACCCTAAACCGTCCCCGTCCCCTAACCCTAACCCTAGCCCGAACCCTAACCCTAACCCTTCCCCGAAGCCTGACCCTCACCCGTCCCCTAATCCTAACCCGTACGCTGACACTAACCCGCGCCCTCACACGTACGCTCCCCCTAAAGCGTTGTCGTACCCTCACCTGGACCCTAAACCGTCCCCGTCCCCTAACCCTAACCCTAGCCCGAACCCTAACCCTAACCCTTCCCCGAAGCCTGACCCTCACCCGTCCGCTAATCCTAACCCGTACGCTGACACTAACCCGCGCCCTCACACGTACGCTCCCCCTAAAGCGTTGTCGTACCCTCACCTGGACCCTAAACCGTCCCCGTCCCCTAACCCTAACCCTAGCCCGAACCCTAACCCTAACCCTTCCCCGAAGCCTGACACTCACCCGTCCCCTAATCCTAACCCCTACGCTGACGCTAACCCGCGCCCTCACACGTACGCTCCCCCTAAAGCGTTGTCGTACCCTCACCTGGACCCTAAACCGTCCTCGTCCCCTAACCCTAACCCTAGCCCGAACCCTAACCCTAACCCTTCCCCGAAGCCTGACCCTCACCCGTCCCCTAATCCTAACCCGTACGCTGACACTAACCCGCGCCCTCACACGTACGCTCCCCCTAAAGCGTTGTCGTACCCTCACCTGGACCCTAAACCGTCCCCGTCCCCTAACCCTAACCCTAGCCCGAACCCTAACCCTAACCCTGCCCCGAAGCCTGACCCTCACCCGTCCCCTAATCCTAACCCGTACGCTGACACTAACCCGCGCCCTCACACGTACGCTCCCCCTAAAGCGTTGTCGTACCCTCACCTGGACCCTAAACCGTCCCCGTCCCCTAACCCTAACCCTAGCCCGAACCCTAACTCTAACCCTTCCCCGAAGCCTGACCCTCACCCGTCCCCTAATCCTAACCCGTACGCTGACACTAACCCGCGCCCTCACACGTACGCTCCCCCTAAAGCGTTGTCGTACCCTCACCTGGACCCTAAACCGTCCCCGTCCCCTAACCCTAACCCTAGCCCGAACCCTAACCCTAACCCTGCCCCGAAGCCTGACCCTCACCCGTCCCCTAATCGTAACCCGTACGCTGACACTAACCCGCGCCCTCACACGTACGCTCCCCCTAAAGCGTTGTCGTACCATCACCTGGACCCTAAACCGTCCCCGACCCCTAACCCTAACCCTAGCCCGAACCCTAACCCTAACCCTTCCCCGAAGCCTGACCCTCACCCGTCCCCTAATCCTAACCCGTACGCTGACACTAACCCGCGCCCTCACACGTACGCTCCCCCTAAAGCGTTGTCGTACCCTCACCTGGACCCTAAACCGTCCCCGTCCCCTAAACCTAACCCTAGCCCGAACCCTAACCCTAACCCTTCCCCGAAGCCTGACCCTCACCCGTCCCCTAATCCTAACCCGTACGCTGACACTAACCCGCGCCCTCACACGTACGCTCCCCCTAAAGCGTTGTCGTACCCTCACCTGGACCCTAAACCGTCCCCGTCCCCTAACCCTAACCCTAGCCCGAACCCTAACCCTAACCCTTCCCCGAAGCCTGACCCTCACCCGTCCACTAATCCTAACCCGTACGCTGACACTAACCCGCGCCCTCACACGTACGCTCCCCTTAAAGCGTTGTCGTACCCTCACCTGGACCCTAAACCGTCCCCGTCCCCTAACCCTAACCCTAGCCCGAACCCTAACCCTAACCCTTCCCCGAAGCCTGACCCTCACCCGTCCCCTAATCCTAACCCGTACGCTGACTTTAACCCGCGCCCTCACACGTACGCTCCCCCTAAAGCGTTGTCGTACCCTCACCTGGACCCTAGACCGTCCCCGTCCCCTAACCCTAACCCTAGCCCGAACCCTAACCCTAACCCTTCCCCGAAGCCTGACCCTCACCCGTCCCCTAATCCTAACCCGTACGCTGACACTAACCCGCGCCCTCACACGTACGCTCCCCCTAAAGCGTTGTCGTACCCTCACCTGGACCCTAAACCGTCCCCGTCCCCTAACCCTAACCCTAGCCGAACCCTAACCCTAACCCTTCCCCGAAGCCTGACCCTCACCCGTCCCCTAATCCTAAACCGTACGCTGACACTAACCCGCGCCCTCACACGTACGCTCCCCCTAAAGCGTTGTCGTACCCTCACCTGGACCCTAAACCGTCCCCGTCCCCTAACCCTAACCCTAGCCCGAACCCTAACCCTAACCCTTCCCCGAAGCCTGACCCTCACCCGTCCCCTAATCCTAACCCGTACGCTGACGCTAACCCGCGCCCTCACACGTACGCTCCCCCTAAAGCGTTGTCGTACCCTCACCTGGACCCTAAACCGTCCCCGTCCCCTAACCCTAACCCTAGCCCGAACCCTAACCCTAACCCTGCCCCGAAGCCTGACCCTCACCCGTCCCCTAATCCTAACCCGTACGCTGACGCTAACCCGCCCCCTCACACGTACGCTCCCCCTAAAGTGTTGTCGTACCCTCACCTGGACCCTAAACCGTCCCCGTCCCCTAACCCTAACCCTAGCCCGAACCCTAACCCTAACCCTTCCCCGAAGCCTGACCCTCACCCGTCCCCTAATCCTAACCCGTACGCTGACACTAACCCGCGCCCTCACACGTACGCTCCCCCTAAAGCGTTGTCGTACCCTCACCTGGACCCTAAACCGTCCCCGTCCCCTAACCCTAACCCTAGCCCGAACCCTAACCCTAACCCTTCCCCGAAGCCTGACCCTCACCCGTCCGCTAATCCTAACCCGTACGCTGACACTAACCCGCGCCCTCACACGTACGCTCCCCCTAAAGCGTTGTCGTACCCTCACCTGGACCCTAAACCGTCCCCGTCCCCTAACCCTAACCCTAGCCCGAACCCTAACCCTAACCCTTCCCCGAAGCCTGACACTCACCCGTCCCCTAATCCTAACCCCTACGCTGACGCTAACCCGCGCCCTCACACGTACGCTCCCCCTAAAGCGTTGTCGTACCCTCACCTGGACCCTAAACCGTCCTCGTCCCCTAACCCTAACCCTAGCCCGAACCCTAACCCTAACCCTTCCCCGAAGCCTGACCCTCACCCGTCCCCTAATCCTAACCCGTACGCTGACACTAACCCGCGCCCTCACACGTACGCTCCCCCTAAAGCGTTGTCGTACCCTCACCTGGACCCTAAACCGTCCCCGTCCCCTAACCCTAACCCTGCCCCGAAGCCTGACCCTCACCCGTCCCCTAATCCTAACCCGTACGCTGACACTAACCCGCGCCCTCACACGTACGCTCCCCCTAAAGCGTTGTCGTACCCTCACCTGGACCCTAAACCGTCCCCGTCCCCTAACCCTAACCCTAGCCCGAACCCTAACTCTAACCCTTCCCCGAAGCCTGACCCTCACCCGTCCCCTAATCGTAACCCGTACGCTGACACTAACCCGCGCCCTCACACGTACGCTCCCCCTAAAGCGTTGTCGTACCATCACCTGGACCCTAAACCGTCCCCGACCCCTAACCCTAACCCTAGCCCGAACCCTAACCCTAACCCTTCCCCGAAGCCTGACCCTCACCCGTCCCCTAATCCTAACCCGTACGCTGACACTAACCCGCGCCCTCACACGTACGCTCTCCCTAAAGCGTTGTCGTACCCTCACCTGGACCCTAAACCGTCCCCGTCCCCTAAACCTAACCCTAGCCCGAACCCTAACCCTAACCCTTCCCCGAAGCCTGACCCTCACCCGTCCCCTAATCCTAACCCGTACGCTGACACTAACCCGCGCCCTCACACGTACGCTCCCCCTAAAGCGTTGTCGTACCCTCACCTGGACCCTAAACCGTCCCCGTCCCCTAACCCTAACCCCAGCCCGAACCCTAAACCTAACCCTTCCCCGAAGCCTGACCCTCACCCGTCCCCTAATTCTAACCCGTACGCTGACACTAACCCGCGCCCTCACACGTACGCTCCCCCTGAAGCGTTGTCGTACCCTCACCTGGACCCTAAACCGTCCCCGTCCCCTAACCCTAACCCCAGCCCGAACCCTAACCCTAACCCTTCCCCGAAGCCTGACCCTCACCCGTCCCCTAATCCTAACCCGTACGCTGACACTAACCCGCGCCCTCACACGTACGCTCCCCTTAAAGCGTTGTCGTACCCTCACCTGGACCCTAAACCGTCCCCGTCCCCTAACCCTAACCCTAGCCCGAACCCTAACCCTAAACCTTCCCCGAAGCCTGACCCTCACCCGTCCCCTAATCCTAACCCGTACGCTGACACTAACCCACGCCCTCACACGTACGCTCCCCCTAAAGCGTTGTCGTACCCTCACCAGAACCCTAAACCGTCCCCGTCCCCTAACCCTAACCCTAGCCCGAACCCTAACCCTAACCCTTCCCCGAAGCCTGACCCTCACCCGTCCCCTAATCCTAACCCGTACGCTGACACTAACCCGCGCCCTCACACGTACGCTCCCCCTAAAGCGTTGTCGTACCCTCACCTGGACCCTAAACCGTCCCCGTCCCCTAACCCTAACCCTAGCCCGAACCCTAACCCTAACCCTGCCCCGAAGCCTGACCCTCACCCGTCCCCTAATCCTAACCCGTACGCTGACACTAACCCGCGCCCTCACACGTACGCTCCCCCTAAAGCGTTGTCGTACCCTCACCTGGACCCTAAACCGTCCCCGTCCCCTAACCCTAACCCTAGCCCGAACCCTAACCCTAACCCTTCCCCGAAGCCTGACCCTCACCCGTCCCCTAATCCTAACCCGTACGCTGACACTAACCCGCGCCCTCACA
This sequence comes from Grampus griseus, assembly GCF_964374135.1. NCBI lineage: Eukaryota > Metazoa > Chordata > Mammalia > Artiodactyla > Delphinidae > Grampus > Grampus griseus. The sequence goes on along the minus strand of NW_028132783.1, from coordinate 45,260 downwards.
CGTACGCTCCCCCTAAAGCGTTGTCGTACCCTCACCTGGACCCTAAACCGTCCCCGTCCCCTAACCCTAACCCTAGCCCGAACCCTAACCCTAACCCTTCCTCGAAGCCTGACCCTCACCCGTCCCCTAATCCTAACCCATACGCTGACACTAACCCGCGCCCTCACACGTACGCTCCCCCTAAAGCGTTGTCGTACCCTCAACTGGACCCTAAACCGTCCCCGTCCCCTAACCCTAACCCTAGCCCGAACCCTAACCCTAACCCTTCCCCGAAGCCTGACCCTCACCCGTCCCCTAATACTAACCCGTACGCTGACACTAACCCATGCCCTCACACGTACGCTCCCCCTAAAGCGTTGTCGTACCCTCACCTGGACCCTAAACCGTCCCCGTCCCCTAACCCTAACCCTAGCCCGAACCCTAACCCTAACCCTTCCCCGAAGCCTGACCCTCACCCGTCCCCTAATCCTAACCCGTACGCTGACGCTAACCCGCGCCCTCACACGTACGCTCCCCCTAAAGCGTTGTCGTACCCTCACCTGGACCCTAAACCGTCCCCGTCCCCTAACCCTAACCCTAGCCCGAACCCTAACCCTAACCCTTCCCCGAAGCCTGACCCTCACCCGTCCCCTAATCCTAACCCGTACGCTGACACTAACCCGCGCCCTCACACGTACGCTCCCCCTAAAGCGTTGTCGTACCCTCACCTGGACCCTAAACCGTCCCCGTCCCCTAACCCTAACCCTAGCCCGAACCCTAACCCTAACCCTTCCCCGAAGCCTGACCCTCACCCGTCCCCTAATCCTAACCCGTACGCTGACGCTAACCCGCGCCCTCACACGTACGCTCCCCCTAAAGCGTTGTCGTACCCTCACCTGGACCCTAAACCGTCCCCGTCCCCTAACCCTAACCCTAGCCCGAACCCTAACCCTAACCCTGCCCCGAAGCCTGACCCTCACCCGTCCCCTAATCCTAACCCGTACGCTGACGCTAACCCGCCCCCTCACACGTACGCTCCCCCTAAAGCGTTGTCGTACCCTCACCTGGACCCTAAACCGTCCCCGTCCCCTAACCCTAACCCTAGCCCGAACCCTAACCCTAACCCTTCCCCGAAGCCTGACCCTCACCCGTCCCCTAATCCTAACCCGTACGCTGACACTAACCCGCGCCCTCACACGTACGCTCCCCCTAAAGCGTTGTCGTACCCTCACCTGGACCCTAAACCGTCCCCGTCCCCTAACCCTAACCCTAGCCCGAACCCTAACCCTAACCCTTCCCCGAAGCCTGACCCTCACCCGTCCGCTAATCCTAACCCGTACGCTGACACTAACCCGCACCCTCACACGTACGCTCCCCCTAAAGAGTTGTCGTACCCTCACCTGGACCCTAAACCGTCCCCGTCCCCTAACCCTAACCCTAGCCCGAACCCTAACCCTAACCCTTCCCCGAAGCCTGACACTCACCCGTCCCCTAATCCTAACCCCTACGCTGACGCTAACCCGCGCCCTCACACGTACGCTCCCCCTAAAGCGTTGTCGTACCCTCACCTGGACCCTAAACCGTCCTCGTCCCCTAACCCTAACCCTAGCCCGAACCCTAACCCTAACCCTTCCCCGAAGCCTGACCCTCACCCGTCCCCTAATCCTAACCCGTACGCTGACACTAACCCGCGCCCTCACACGTACGCTCCCCCTAAAGCGTTGTCGTACCCTCACCTGGACCCTAAACCGTCCCCGTCCCCTAACCCTAACCCTAGCCCGAACCCTAACCCTAACCCTGCCCCGAAGCCTGACCCTCACCCGTCCCCTAATCCTAACCCGTACGCTGACACTAACCCGCGCCCTCACACGTACGCTCCCCCTAAAGCGTTGTCGTACCCTCACCTGGACCCTAAACCGTCCCCGTCCCCTAACCCTAACCCTAGCCCGAACCCTAACTCTAACCCTTCCCCGAAGCCTGACCCTCACCCGTCCCCTAATCCTAACCCGTACGCTGACACTAACCCGCGCCCTCACACGTACGCTCCCCCTAAAGCGTTGTCGTACCCTCACCTGGACCCTAAACCGTCCCCGTCCCCTAACCCTAACCCTAGCCCGAACCCTAACCCTAACCCTGCCCCGAAGCCTGACCCTCACCCGTCCCCTAATCGTAACCCGTACGCTGACACTAACCCGCGCCCTCACACGTACGCTCCCCCTAAAGCGTTGTCGTACCATCACCTGGACCCTAAACCGTCCCCGACCCCTAACCCTAACCCTAGCCCGAACCCTAACCCTAACCCTTCCCCGAAGCCTGACCCTCACCCGTCCCCTAATCCTAACCCGTACGCTGACACTAACCCGCGCCCTCACACGTACGCTCCCCCTAAAGCGTTGTCGTACCCTCACCTGGACCCTAAACCGTCCCCGTCCCCTAAACCTAACCCTAGCCCGAACCCTAACCCTAACCCTTCCCCGAAGCCTGACCCTCACCCGTCCCCTAATCCTAACCCGTACGCTGACACTAACCCGCGCCCTCACACGTACGCTCCCCCTAAAGCGTTGTCGTACCCTCACCTGGACCCTAAACCGTCCCCGTCCCCTAACCCTAACCCTAGCCCGAACCCTAACCCTAACCCTTCCCCGAAGCCTGACCCTCACCCGTCCGCTAATCCTAACCCGTACGCTGACACTAACCCGCGCCCTCACACGTACGCTCCCCTTAAAGTGTTGTCGTACCCTCACCTGGACCCTAAACCGTCCCCGTCCCCTAACCCTAACCCTAGCCCGAACCCTAACCCTAACCCTTCCCCGAAGCCTGACCCTCACCCGTCCCCTAATCCTAACCCGTACGCTGACTTTAACCCGCGCCCTCACACGTACGCTCCCCCTAAAGCGTTGTCGTACCCTCACCTGGACCCTAGACCGTCCCCGTCCCCTAACCCTAACCCTAGCCCGAACCCTAACCCTAACACTTCCCCGAAGCCTGACCCTCACCCGTCCCCTAATCCTAACCCGTACGCTGACACTAACCCGCGCCCTCACACGTACGCTCCCCCTAAAGCGTTGTCGTACCCTCACCTGGACCCTAAACCGTCCCCGTCCCCTAACCCTAACCCTAGCCGAACCCTAACCCTAACCCTTCCCCGAAGCCTGACCCTCACCCGTCCCCTAATCCTAACCCGTACGCTGACACTAACCCGCGCCCTCACACGTACGCTCCCCCTAAAGCGTTGTCGTACCCTCACCTGGACCCTAAACCGTCCCCGTCCCCTAACCCTAACCCTAGCCCGAACCCTAACCCTAACCCTTCCCCGAAGCCTGACCCTCACCCGTCCCCTAATCCTAACCCGTACGCTGACACTAACCCGCGCCCTCACACGTACGCTCCCCCTAAAGCGTTGTCGTACCCTCACCTGGACCCTAAACCGTCCCCGTCCCCTAACCCTAACCCTAGCCCGAACCCTAACCCTAACCCTTCCTCGAAGCCTGACCCTCACCCGTCCCCTAATCCTAACCCATACGCTGACACTAACCCGCGCCCTCACACGTACGCTCCCCCTAAAGCGTTGTCGTACCCTCAACTGGACCCTAAACCGTCCCCGTCCCCTAACCCTAACCCTAGCCCGAACCCTAACCCTAACCCTTCCCCGAAGCCTGACCCTCACCCGTCCCCTAATCCTAACCCGTACGCTGACACTAACACACGCCCTCACACGTACGCTCCCCCTAAAGCGTTGTCGTACCCTCACCTGGACCCTAAACCGTCCCCGTCCCCTAACCCTAACCCTAGCCCGAACCCTAACCCTAACCCTTCCCCGAAGCCTGACCCTCACCCGTCCCCTAATCCTAACCCGTACGCTGACGCTAACCCGCGCCCTCACACGTACGCTCCCCCTAAAGCGTTGTCGTACCCTCACCTGGACCCTAAACCGTCCCCGTCCCCTAACCCTAACCCTAGCCCGAACCCTAACCCTAACCCTTCCCCGAAGCCTGACCCTCACCCGTCCCCTAATCCTAACCCGTACGCTGACACTAACCCGCGCCCTCACACGTACGCTCCCCCTAAAGCGTTGTCGTACCCTCACCTGGACCCTAAACCGTCCCCGTCCCCTAACCCTAACCCTAGCCCGAACCCTAACCCTAACCCTTCCCCGAAGCCTGACCCTCACCCGTCCCCTAATCCTAACCCGTACGCTGACGCTAACCCGCGCCCTCACACGTACGCTCCCCCTAAAGCGTTGTCGTACCCTCACCTGGACCCTAAACCGTCCCCGTCCCCTAACCCTAACCCTAGCCCGAACCCTAACCCTAACCCTGCCCCGAAGCCTGACCCTCACCCGTCCCCTAATCCTAACCCGTACGCTGACACTAACCCGCGCCCTCACACGTACGCTCCCCCTAAAGCGTTGTCGTACCCTCACCTGGACCCTAAATCGTCCCCGTCCCCTAACCCTAACCCTAGCCCGAACCCTAACCCTAACCCTTCCCCGAAGCCTGACCCTCACCCGTCCCCTAATCCTAACCCGTACGCTGACACTAACCCGCGCCCTCACACGTACGCTCCCCCTAAAGCGTTGTCGTACCCTCACCTGGACCCTAAACCGTCCCCGTCCCCTAACCCTAACCCTAGCCCGAACCCTAACCCTAACCCTTCCCCGAAGCCTGACCCTCACCCGTCCGCTAATCCTAACCCGTACGCTGACACTAACCCGCGCCCTCACACGTACGCTCCCCCTAAAGCGTTGTCGTACCCTCACCTGGACCCTAAACCGTCCCCGTCCCCTAACCCTAACCCTAGCCCAAACCCTAACCCTAACACTTCCCCGAAGCCTGACCCTCACCCGTCCCCTAATCCTAACCCGTACGCTGACACTAACACACGCCCTCACACGTACGCTCCCCCTAAAGCGTTGTCGTACCCTCACCTGGACCCTAAACCGTCCCCGTCCCCTAACCCTAACCCTAGCCGAACCCTAACCCTAACCCTTCCCCGAAGCCTGACCCTCACCCGTCCCCTAATCCTAACCCGTACGCTGACACTAACCCGCGCCCTCACACGTACGCTCCCCCTAAAGCGTTGTCGTACCCTCACCTGGACCCTAAACCGTCCCCGTCCCCTAACCCTAACCCTAGCCCGAACCCTAAACCTAACCCTTCCCCGAAGCCTGACCCTCACCCGTCCCCTAATCCTAACCCGTACGCTGACACTAACCCGCGCCCTCACACGTACGCTCCCCCTAAAGCGTTGTCGTACCCTCACCTGGACCCTAAACCGTCCCCGTCCCCTAACCCTAACCCTAGCCCGAACCCTAACCCTAACCCTTCCCCGAAGCCTGACCCTCACCCGTCCCCTAATCCTAACCCGTACGCTGACACTAACCCGCGCCCTCACACGTACGCTCCCCCTAAAGCGTTGTCGTACCCTCACCTGGACCCTAAACCGTCCCCGTCCCCTAACCCTAACCCTAGCCCGAACCCTAACCCTAACCCTTCCCCGAAGCCTGACCCTCACCCGTCCCCTAATCCTAACCCGTACGCTGACGCTAACCCGCGCCCTCACACGTACGCTCCCCCTAAAGCGTTGTCGTACCCTCACCTGGACCCTAAACCGTCCCCGTTCCCTAACCCTAACCCTAGCCCGAACCCTAACCCTAACCCTTCCCCGAAGCCTGACCCTCACCCGTCCCCTAATCCTAACCCGTACGCTGACACTAACCCGCGCCCTCACACGTACGCTCCCCCTAAAGCGTTGTCGTACCCTCACCTGGACCCTAAACCGTCCCCGTCCCCTAACCCTAACCCTAGCCCGAACCCTAACCCTAACCCTTCCTCGAAGCCTGACCCTCACCCGTCCCCTAATCCTAACCCATACGCTGACACTAACCCGCGCCCTCACACGTACGCTCCCCCTAAAGCGTTGTCGTACCCTCAACTGGACCCTAAACCGTCCCCGTCCCCTAACCCTAACCCTAGCCCGAACCCTAACCCTAACCCTTCCCCGAAGCCTGACCCTCACCCGTCCCCTAATCCTAACCCGTACGCTGACACTAACCCATGCCCTCACACGTACGCTCCCCCTAAAGCGTTGTCGTACCCTCACCTGGACCCTAAACCGTCCCCGTCCCCTAACCCTAACCCTAGCCCGAACCCTAACCCTAACCCTTCCCCGAAGCCTGACCCTCACCCGTCCCCTAATCCTAACCCGTACGCTGACGCTAACCCGCGCCCTCACACGTACGCTCCCCCTAAAGCGTTGTCGTACCCTCACCTGGACCCTAAACCGTCCCCGTCCCCTAACCCTAACCCTAGCCCGAACCCTAACCCTAACCCTTCCCCGAAGCCTGACCCTCACCCGTCCCCTAATCCTAACCCGTACGCTGACACTAACCCGCGCCCTCACACGTACGCTCCCCCTAAAGCGTTGTCGTACCCTCACCTGGACCCTAAACCGTCCCCGTCCCCTAACCCTAACCCTAGCCCGAACCCTAACCCTAACCCTTCCCCGAAGCCTGACCCTCACCCGTCCCCTAATCCTAACCCGTACGCTGACGCTAACCCGCGCCCTCACACGTACGCTCCCCCTAAAGCGTTGTCGTACCCTCACCTGGACCCTAAACCGTCCCCGTCCCCTAACCCTAACCCTAGCCCGAACCCTAACCCTAACCCTGCCCCGAAGCCTGACCCTCACCCGTCCCCTAATCCTAACCCGTACGCTGACGCTAACCCGCCCCCTCACACGTACGCTCCCCCTAAAGCGTTGTCGTACCCTCACCTGGACCCTAAACCGTCCCCGTCCCCTAACCCTAACCCTAGCCCGAACCCTAACCCTAACCCTTCCCCGAAGCCTGACCCTCACCCGTCCCCTAATCCTAACCCGTACGCTGACACTAACCCGCGCCCTCACACGTACGCTCCCCCTAAAGCGTTGTCGTACCCTCACCTGGACCCTAAACCGTCCCCGTCCCCTAACCCTAACCCTAGCCCGAACCCTAACCCTAACCCTTCCCCGAAGCCTGACCCTCACCCGTCCGCTAATCCTAACCCGTACGCTGACACTAACCCGCACCCTCACACGTACGCTCCCCCTAAAGAGTTGTCGTACCCTCACCTGGACCCTAAACCGTCCCCGTCCCCTAACCCTAACCCTAGCCCGAACCCTAACCCTAACCCTTCCCCGAAGCCTGACACTCACCCGTCCCCTAATCCTAACCCCTACGCTGACGCTAACCCGCGCCCTCACACGTACGCTCCCCCTAAAGCGTTGTCGTACCCTCACCTGGACCCTAAACCGTCCTCGTCCCCTAACCCTAACCCTAGCCCGAACCCTAACCCTAACCCTGCCCCGAAGCCTGACCCTCACCCGTCCCCTAATCCTAACCCGTACGCTGACGCTAACCCGCCCCCTCACACGTACGCTCCCCCTAAAGCGTTGTCGTACCCTCACCTGGACCCTAAACCGTCCCCGTCCCCTAACCCTAACCCTAGCCCGAACCCTAACCCTAACCCTTCCCCGAAGCCTGACCCTCACCCGTCCCCTAATCCTAACCCGTACGCTGACACTAACCCGCGCCCTCACACGTACGCTCCCCCTAAAGCGTTGTCGTACCCTCACCTGGACCCTAAACCGTCCCCGTCCCCTAACCCTAACCCTAGCCCGAACCCTAACCCTAACCCTTCCCCGAAGCCTGACCCTCACCCGTCCGCTAATCCTAACCCGTACGCTGACACTAACCCGCACCCTCACACGTACGCTCCCCCTAAAGAGTTGTCGTACCCTCACCTGGACCCTAAACCGTCCCCGTCCCCTAACCCTAACCCTAGCCCGAACCCTAACCCTAACCCTTCCCCGAAGCCTGACACTCACCCGTCCCCTAATCCTAACCCCTACGCTGACGCTAACCCGCGCCCTCACACGTACGCTCCCCCTAAAGCGTTGTCGTACCCTCACCTGGACCCTAAACCGTCCTCGTCCCCTAACCCTAACCCTAGCCCGAACCCTAACCCTAACCCTTCCCCGAAGCCTGACCCTCACCCGTCCCCTAATCCTAACCCGTACGCTGACACTAACCCGCGCCCTCACACGTACGCTCCCCCTAAAGCGTTGTCGTACCCTCACCTGGACCCTAAACCGTCCCCGTCCCCTAACCCTAACCCTAGCCCGAACCCTAACCCTAACCCTGCCCCGAAGCCTGACCCTCACCCGTCCCCTAATCGTAACCCGTACGCTGACACTAACCCGCGCCCTCACACGTACGCTCCCCCTAAAGCGTTGTCGTACCATCACCTGGACCCTAAACCGTCCCCGACCCCTAACCCTAACCCTAGCCCGAACCCTAACCCTAACCCTTCCCCGAAGCCTGACCCTCACCCGTCCCCTAATCCTAACCCGTACGCTGACACTAACCCGCGCCCTCACACGTACGCTCCCCCTAAAGCGTTGTCGTACCCTCACCTGGACCCTAAACCGTCCCCGTCCCCTAAACCTAACCCTAGCCCGAACCCTAACCCTAACCCTTCCCCGAAGCCTGACCCTCACCCGTCCCCTAATCCTAACCCGTACGCTGACACTAACCCGCGCCCTCACACGTACGCTCCCCCTAAAGCGTTGTCGTACCCTCACCTGGACCCTAAACCGTCCCCGTCCCCTAACCCTAACCCTAGCCCGAACCCTAACCCTAACCCTTCCCCGAAGCCTGACCCTCACCCGTCCGCTAATCCTAACCCGTACGCTGACACTAACCCGCGCCCTCACATGTACGCTCCCCTTAAAGTGTTGTCGTACCCTCACCTGGACCCTAAACCGTCCCCGTCCCCTAACCCTAACCCTAGCCCGAACCCTAACCCTAACACTTCCCCGAAGCCTGACCCTCACCCGTCCCCTAATCCTAACCCGTACGCTGACTTTAACCCGCGCCCTCACACGTACGCTCCCCCTAAAGCGTTGTCGTACCCTCACCTGGACCCTAGACCGTCCCCGTCCCCTAACCCTAACCCTAGCCCGAACCCTAACCCTAACACTTCCCCGAAGCCTGACCCTCACCCGTCCCCTAATCCTAACCCGTACGCTGACACTAACCCGCGCCCTCACACGTACGCTCCCCCTAAAGCGTTGTCGTACCCTCACCTGGACCCTAAACCGTCCCCGTCCCCTAACCCTAACCCTAGCCGAACCCTAACCCTAACCCTTCCCCGAAGCCTGACCCTCACCCGTCCCCTAATCCTAACCCGTACGCTGACACTAACCCGCGCCCTCACACGTACGCTCCCCCTAAAGCGTTGTCGTACCCTCACCTGGACCCTAAACCGTCCCCGTCCCCTAACCCTAACCCTAGCCCGAACCCTAACCCTAACCCTTCCCCGAAGCCTGACCCTCACCCGTCCCCTAATCCTAACCCGTACGCTGACACTAACCCGCGCCCTCACACGTACGCTCCCCCTAAAGCGTTGTCGTACCCTCACCTGGACCCTAAACCGTCCCCGTCCCCTAACCCTAACCCTAGCCCGAACCCTAACCCTAACCCTTCCTCGAAGCCTGACCCTCACCCGTCCCCTAATCCTAACCCATACGCTGACACTAACCCGCGCCCTCACACGTACGCTCCCCCTAAAGCGTTGTCGTACCCTCAACTGGACCCTAAACCGTCCCCGTCCCCTAACCCTAACCCTAGCCCGAACCCTAACCCTAACCCTTCCCCGAAGCCTGACCCTCACCCGTCCCCTAATCCTAACCCGTACGCTGACACTAACACACGCCCTCACACGTACGCTCCCCCTAAAGCGTTGTCGTACCCTCACCTGGACCCTAAACCGTCCCCGTCCCCTAACCCTAACCCTAGCCCGAACCCTAACCCTAACCCTTCCCCGAAGCCTGACCCTCACCCGTCCCCTAATCCTAACCCGTACGCTGACGCTAACCCGCGCCCTCACACGTACGCTCCCCCTAAAGCGTTGTCGTACCCTCACCTGGACCCTAAACCGTCCCCGTCCCCTAACCCTAACCCTAGCCCGAACCCTAACCCTAACCCTTCCCCGAAGCCTGACCCTCACCCGTCCCCTAATCCTAACCCGTACGCTGACACTAACCCGCGCCCTCACACGTACGCTCCCCCTAAAGCGTTGTCGTACCCTCACCTGGACCCTAAACCGTCCCCGTCCCCTAACCCTAACCCTAGCCCGAACCCTAACCCTAACCCTTCCCCGAAGCCTGACCCTCACCCGTCCCCTAATCCTAACCCGTACGCTGACGCTAACCCGCGCCCTCACACGTACGCTCCCCCTAAAGCGTTGTCGTACCCTCACCTGGACCCTAAACCGTCCCCGTCCCCTAACCCTAACCCTAGCCCGAACCCTAACCCTAACCCTGCCCCGAAGCCTGACCCTCACCCGTCCCCTAATCCTAACCCGTACGCTGACACTAACCCGCGCCCTCACACGTACGCTCCCCCTAAAGCGTTGTCGTACCCTCACCTGGACCCTAAACCGTCCCCGTCCCCTAACCCTAACCCTAGCCCGAACCCTAACCCTAACCCTTCCCCGAAGCCTGACCCTCACCCGTCCCCTAATCCTAACCCGTACGCTGACACTAACCCGCGCCCTCACACGTACGCTCCCCCTAAAGCGTTGTCGTACCCTCACCTGGACCCTAAACCGTCCCCGTCCCCTAACCCTAACCCTAGCCCGAACCCTAACCCTAACCCTTCCCCGAAGCCTGACCCTCACCCGTCCGCTAATCCTAACCCGTACGCTGACACTAACCCGCGCCCTCACACGTACGCTCCCCCTAAAGCGTTGTCGTACCCTCACCTGGACCCTAAACCGTCCCCGTCCCCTAACCCTAACCCTAGCCCAAACCCTAACCCTAACACTTCCCCGAAGCCTGACCCTCACCCGTCCCCTAATCCTAACCCGTACGCTGACACTAACACACGCCCTCACACGTACGCTCCCCCTAAAGCGTTGTCGTACCCTCACCTGGACCCTAAACCGTCCCCGTCCCCTAACCCTAACCCTAGCCGAACCCTAACCCTAACCCTTCCCCGAAGCCTGACCCTCACCCGTCCCCTAATCCTAACCCGTACGCTGACACTAACCCGCGCCCTCACACGTACGCTCCCCCTAAAGCGTTGTCGTACCCTCACCTGGACCCTAAACCGTCCCCGTCCCCTAACCCTAACCCTAGCCCGAACCCTAAACCTAACCCTTCCCCGAAGCCTGACCCTCACCCGTCCCCTAATCCTAACCCGTACGCTGACACTAACCCGCGCCCTCACACGTACGCTCCCCCTAAAGCGTTGTCGTACCCTCACCTGGACCCTAAACCGTCCCCGTCCCCTAACCCTAACCCTAGCCCGAACCCTAACCCTAACCCTTCCCCGAAGCCTGACCCTCACCCGTCCCCTAATCCTAACCCGTACGCTGACACTAACCCGCGCCCTCACACGTACGCTCCCCCTAAAGCGTTGTCGTACCCTCACCTGGACCCTAAACCGTCCCCGTCCCCTAACCCTAACCCTAGCCCGAACCCTAACCCTAACCCTTCCCCGAAGCCTGACCCTCACCCGTCCCCTAATCCTAACCCGTACGCTGACGCTAACCCGCGCCCTCACACGTACGCTCCCCCTAAAGCGTTGTCGTACCCTCACCTGGACCCTAAACCGTCCCCGTTCCCTAACCCTAACCCTAGCCCGAACCCTAACCCTAACCCTGCCCCGAAGCCTGACCCTCACCCGTCCCCTAATCCTAACCCGTACGCTGACACTAACCCGCGCCCTCACACGTACGCTCCCCCTAAAGCGTTGTCGTACCCTCACCTGGACCCTAAACCGTCCCCGTCCCCTAACCCTAACCCTAGCCCGAACCCTAACCCTAACCCTTCCCCGAAGCCTGACCCTCACCCGTCCCCTAATCCTAACCCGTACGCTGACACTAACCCGCGCCCTCACACGTACGCTCCCCCTAAAGCGTTGTCGTACCCTCACCTGGACCCTAAACCGTCCCCGTCCCCTAACCCTAACCCTAGCCCGAACCCTAACCCTAACCCTTCCCCGAAGCCTGACCCTCACCCGTCCCCTAATCCTAACCCGTACGCTGACACTAACCCGCGCCCTCACACGTACGCTCCCCCTAAAGCGTTGTCGTACCCTCACCTGGACCCTAAACCGTCCCCGTCCCCTAACCCTAACCCTAGCCCGAACCCTAACCCTAACCCTGCCCCGAAGCCTGACCCTCACCCGTCCCCTAATCCTAACCCGTACGCTGACACTAACCCGCGCCCTCACACGTACGCTCCCCCTAAAGCGTTGTCGTACCCTCACCTGGACCCTAAACCGTCCCCGTCCCCTAACACTAACCCTAGCCCGAAACCTAACCCTAACCCTTCCCCGAAGCCTGACCCTCACCCGTCCCCTAATCCTAACCCGTACGCTGACACTAACCCGCGCCCTCACACGTACGCTCCCCCTAAAGCGTTGTCGTACCCTCACCTGGACCCTAAACCGTCCCCGTCCCCTAACCCTAACCCTAGCCCGAACCCTAACCCTAACCCTTCCCCGAAGCCTGACCCTCACCCGTCCCCTAATCCTAACCCGTACGCTGACACTAACCCGCGCCCTCACACGTACGCTCCCCCTAAAGCGTTGTCGTACCCTCACCTGGACCCTAAACCGTCCCCGTCCCCTAACCCTAACCCTAGCCCGAACCCTAACCCTAACCCTTCCCCGAAGCCTGACCCTCACCCGTCCCCTAATCCTAACCCGTACGCTGACGCTAACCCGCGCCCTCACACGTACGCTCCCCCTAAAGCGTTGTCGTACCCTCACCTGGACCCTAAACCGTCCCCGTCCCCTAACCCTAACCCTAGCCCGAACCCTAACCCTAACCCTTCCCCGAAGCCTGACCCTCACCCGTCCCCTAATCCTAACCCGTACGCTGACACTAACCCGCGCCCTCACACGTACGCTCCCCCTAAAGCGTTGTCGTACCCTCACCTGGACCCTAAACCGTCCCCGTCCCCTAACCCTAACCCTAGCCGAACCCTAACCCTAACACTTCCCCGAAGCCTGACCCTCACCCGTCCCCTAATCCTAAACCGTACGCTGACACTAACCCGCGCCCTCACACATACGCTCCCCCTAAAGCGTTGTCGTACCCTCACCTGGACCCTAAACCGTCCCCGTCCCCTAACCCTAACCCTAGCCCGAACCCTAACCCTAACCCTTCCCCGAAGCCTGACCCTCACCCGTCCCCTAATCCTAACCCGTACGCTGACACTAACCCGCGCCCTCACACGTACGCTCCCCCTAAAGCGTTGTCGTACCCTCACCTGGACCCTAAACCGTCCCCGTCCCCTAACCCTAACCCTAGCCCGAACCCTAACCCTAACCCTTCCCCGAAGCCTGACCCTCACCCGTCCCCTAATCCTAACCCGTACGCTGACACTAACCCGCGCCCTCACACGTACGCTCCCCCTAAAGCGTTGTCGTACCCTCACCTGGACCCTAAACCGTCCCCGTCCCCTAACCCTAACCCTAGCCCGAACCCTAACCCTAACCCTTCCTCGAAGCCTGACCCTCACCCGTCCCCTAATCCTAACCCATACGCTGACACTAACCCGCGCCCTCACACGTACGCTCCCCCTAAAGCGTTGTCGTACCCTCACCTGGACCCTAAACCGTCCCCGTCCCCTAACCCTAACCCTAGCCCGAACCCTAACCCTAACCCTTCCCCGAAGCCTGACCCTCACCCGTCCCCTAATCCTAACCCGTACGCTGACACTAACCCGCGCCCTCACACGTACGCTCCCCCTAAAGCGTTGTCGTACCCTCACCTGGACCCTAAACCGTCCCCGTCCCCTAACCCTAACCCTAGCCCGAACCCTAACCCTAACCCTTCCCCGAAGCCTGACCCTCACCCGTCCCCTAATCCTAACCCGTACGCTGACGCTAACCCGCGCCCTCACACGTACGCTCCCCCTAAAGCGTTGTCGTACCCTCACCTGGACCCTAAACCGTCCCCGTCCCCGTCCCCTAACCCTAGCCCGAACCCTAACCCTAACCCTGCCCCGAAGCCTGACCCTCACCCGTCCCCTAATCCTAACCCGTACGCTGACACTAACCCGCGCCCTCACACGTACGCTCCCCCTAAAGCGTTGTCGTACCCTCACCTGGACCCTAAACCGTCCCCGTCCCCTAACCCTAACCCTAGCCCGAACCCTAACCCTAACCCTTCCCCGAAGCCTGACCCTCACCCGTCCCCTAATCCTAACCCGTACGCTGACACTAACCCGCGCCCTCACACGTACGCTCCCCCTAAAGCGTTGTCGTACCCTCACCTGGACCCTAAACCGTCCCCGTCCCCTAACCCTAACCCTAGCCCGAACCCTAACCCTAACCCTTCCCCGAAGCCTGACCCTCACCCGTCCGCTAATCCTAACCCGTACGCTGACACTAACCCGCGCCCTCACACGTACGCTCCCCCTAAAGCGTTGTCGTACCCTCACCTGGACCCTAAACCGTCCCCGTCCCCTAACCCTAACCCTAGCCCGAACCCTAACCCTAACCCTTCCCCGAAGCCTGACACTCACCCGTCCCCTAATCCTAACCCGTACGCTGACGCTAACCCGCGCCCTCACACGTACGCTCCCCCTAAAGCGTTGTCGTACCCTCACCTGGACCCTAAACCGTCCCCGTCCCCTAACCCTAACCCTAGCCCAAACCCTAACCCTAACACTTCCCCGAAGCCTGACCCTCACCCGTCCCCTAATCCTAACCCGTACGCTGACACTAACACACGCCCTCACACGTACGCTCCCCCTAAAGCGTTGTCGTACCCTCACCTGGACCCTAAACCGTCCCCGTCCCCTAACCCTAACCCTAGCCGAACCCTAACCCTAACCCTTCCCCGAAGCCTGACCCTCACCCGTCCCCTAATCCTAACCCGTACGCTGACACTAACCCGCGCCCTCACACGTACGCTCCCCCTAAAGCGTTGTCGTACCCTCACCTGGACCCTAAACCGTCCCCGTCCCCTAACCCTAACCCTAGCCCGAACCCTAAACCTAACCCTTCCCCGAAGCCTGACCCTCACCCGTCCCCTAATCCTAACCCGTACGCTGACACTAACCCGCGCCCTCACACGTACGCTCCCCCTAAAGCGTTGTCGTACCCTCACCTGGACCCTAAACCGTCCCCGTCCCCTAACCCTAACCCTAGCCCGAACCCTAACCCTAACCCTTCCCCGAAGCCTGACCCTCACCCGTCCCCTAATCCTAACCCGTACGCTGACACTAACCCGCGCCCTCACACGTACGCTCCCCCTAAAGCGTTGTCGTACCCTCACCTGGACCCTAAACCGTCCCCGTCCCCTAACCCTAACCCTAGCCCGAACCCTAACCCTAACCCTTCCCCGAAGCCTGACCCTCACCCGTCCCCTAATCCTAACCCGTACGCTGACGCTAACCCGCGCCCTCACACGTACGCTCCCCCTAAAGCGTTGTCGTACCCTCACCTGGACCCTAAACCGTCCCCGTCCCCTAACCCTAACCCTAGCCCGAACCCTAACCCTAACCCTGCCCCGAAGCCTGACCCTCACCCGTCCCCTAATCCTAACCCGTACGCTGACACTAACCCGCGCCCTCACACGTACGCTCCCCCTAAAGCGTTGTCGTACCCTCACCTGGACCCTAAACCGTCCCCGTCCCCTAACCCTAACCCTAGCCCGAACCCTAACCCTAACCCTTCCCCGAAGCCTGACCCTCACCCGTCCCCTAATCCTAACCCGTACGCTGACACTAACCCGCGCCCTCACACGTACGCTCCCCCTAAAGCGTTGTCGTACCCTCACCTGGACCCTAAACCGTCCCAGTCCCCTAACCCTAACCCTAGCCCGAACCCTAACCCTAACCCTTCCCCGAAGCCTGACCCTCACCCGTCCCCTAATCCTAACCCGTACGCTGACACTAACCCGCGCCCTCACACGTACGCTCCCCCTAAAGCGTTGTCGTACCCTCACCTGGACCCTAAACCGTCCCCGTCCCCTAACCCTAACCCTAGCCCGAACCCTAACCCTAACCCTGCCCCGAAGCCTGACCCTCACCCGTCCCCTAATCCTAACCCGTACGCTGACACTAACCCGCGCCCTCACACGTACGCTCCCCCTAAAGCGTTGTCGTACCCTCACCTGGACCCTAAACCGTCCCCGTCCCCTAACACTAACCCTAGCCCGAAACCTAACCCTAACCCTTCCCCGAAGCCTGACCCTCACCCGTCCCCTAATCCTAACCCGTACGCTGACACTAACCCGCGCCCTCACACGTACGCTCCCCCTAAAGCGTTGTCGTACCCTCACCTGGACCCTAAACCGTCCCCGTCCCCTAACCCTAACCCTAGCCCGAACCCTAACCCTAACCCTTCCCCGAAGCCTGACCCTCACCCGTCCCCTAATCCTAACCCGTACGCTGACACTAACCCGCGCCCTCACACGTACGCTCCCCCTAAAGCGTTGTCGTACCCTCACCTGGACCCTAAACCGTCCCCGTCCCCTAACCCTAACCCTAGCCCGAACCCTAACCCTAACCCTTCCCCGAAGCCTGACCCTCACCCGTCCCCTAATCCTAACCCGTACGCTGACGCTAACCCGCGCCCTCACACGTACGCTCCCCCTAAAGCGTTGTCGTACCCTCACCTGGACCCTAAACCGTCCCCGTCCCCTAACCCTAACCCTAGCCCGAACCCTAACCCTAACCCTTCCCCGAAGCCTGACCCTCACCCGTCCCCTAATCCTAACCCGTACGCTGACACTAACCCGCGCCCTCACACGTACGCTCCCCCTAAAGCGTTGTCGTACCCTCACCTGGATCCTAAACCGTCCCCGTCCCCTAACCCTAACCCTAGCCCGAACCCTAACCCTAACCCTTCCCCGAAGCCTGACCCTCACCCGTCCCCTAATCCTAACCCGTACGCTGACACTAACCCGCGCCCTCACACGTACGCTCCCCCTAAAGCGTTGTCGTACCCTCACCTGGACCCTAAACCGTCCCCGTCCCCTAACCCTAACCCTAGCCCGAACCCTAACCCTAACCCTTCCCCGAAGCCTGACCCTCACCCGTCCCCTAATCCTAACCCGTACGCTGACACTAACCCGCGCCCTCACACGTACGCTCCCCCTAAAGCGTTGTCGTACCCTCACCTGGACCCTAAACCGTCCCCGTCCCCTAACCCTAACCCTAGCCCGAACCCTAACCCTAACCCTTCCTCGAAGCCTGACCCTCACCCGTCCCCTAATCCTAACCCATACGCTGACACTAACCCGCGCCCTCACACGTACGCTCCCCCTAAAGCGTTGTCGTACCCTCAACTGGACCCTAAACCGTCCCCGTCCCCTAACCCTAACCCTAGCCCGAACCCTAACCCTAACCCTTCCCCGAAGCCTGACCCTCACCCGTCCCCTAATCCTAACCCGTACGCTGACACTAACCCACGCCCTCACACGTACGCTCCCCCTAAAGCGTTGTCGTACCCTCACCTGGACCCTAAACCGTCCCCGTCCCCTAACCCTAACCCTAGCCCGAACCCTAACCCTAACCCTTCCCCGAAGCCTGACCCTCACCCGTCCCCTAATCCTAACCCGTACGCTGACGCTAACCCGCGCCCTCACACGTACGCTCCCCCTAAAGCGTTGTCGTACCCTCACCTGGACCCTAAACCGTCCCCGTCCCCTAACCCTAACCCTAGCCCGAACCCTAACCCTAACCCTTCCCCGAAGCCTGACCCTCACCCGTCCCCTAATCCTAACCCGTACGCTGACACTAACCCGCGCCCTCACACGTACGCTCCCCCTAAAGCGTTGTCGTACCCTCACCTGGACCCTAAACCGTCCCCGTCCCCTAACCCTAACCCTAGCCCGAACCCTAACCCTAACCCTTCCCCGAAGCCTGACCCTCACCCGTCCCCTAATCCTAACCCGTACGCTGACGCTAACCCGCGCCCTCACACGTACGCTCCCCCTAAAGCGTTGTCGTACCCTCACCTGGACCCTAAACCGTCCCCGTCCCCGTCCCCTAACCCTAGCCCGAACCCTAACCCTAACCCTGCCCCGAAGCCTGACCCTCACCCGTCCCCTAATCCTAACCCGTACGCTGACACTAACCCGCGCCCTCACACGTACGCTCCCCCTAAAGCGTTGTCGTACCCTCACCTGGACCCTAAACCGTCCCCGTCCCCTAACCCTAACCCTAGCCCGAACCCTAACCCTAACCCTTCCCCGAAGCCTGACCCTCACCCGTCCCCTAATCCTAACCCGTACGCTGACACTAACCCGCGCCCTCACACGTACGCTCCCCCTAAAGCGTTGTCGTACCCTCACCTGGACCCTAAACCGTCCCCGTCCCCTAACCCTAACCCTAGCCCGAACCCTAACCCTAACCCTTCCCCGAAGCCTGACCCTCACCCGTCCGCTAATCCTAACCCGTACGCTGACACTAACCCGCGCCCTCACACGTACGCTCCCCCTAAAGCGTTGTCGTACCCTCACCTGGACCCTAAACCGTCCCCGTCCCCTAACCCTAACCCTAGCCCGAACCCTAACCCTAACCCTTCCCCGAAGCCTGACACTCACCCGTCCCCTAATCCTAACCCGTACGCTGACGCTAACCCGCGCCCTCACACGTACGCTCCCCCTAAAGCGTTGTCGTACCCTCACCTGGACCCTAAACCGTCCCCGTCCCCTAACCCTAACCCTAGCCCAAACCCTAACCCTAACACTTCCCCGAAGCCTGACCCTCACCCGTCCCCTAATCCTAACCCGTACGCTGACACTAACACACGCCCTCACACGTACGCTCCCCCTAAAGCGTTGTCGTACCCTCACCTGGACCCTAAACCGTCCCCGTCCCCTAACCCTAACCCTAGCCGAACCCTAACCCTAACCCTTCCCCGAAGCCTGACCCTCACCCGTCCCCTAATCCTAACCCGTACGCTAACACTAACCCGCGCCCTCACACGTACGCTCCCCCTAAAGCGTTGTCGTACCCTCACCTGGACCCTAAACCGTCCCCGTCCCCTAACCCTAACCCTAGCCCGAACCCTAAACCTAACCCTTCCCCGAAGCCTGACCCTCACCCGTCCCCTAATCCTAACCCGTACGCTGACACTAACCCGCGCCCTCACACGTACGCTCCCCCTAAAGCGTTGTCGTACCCTCACCTGGACCCTAAACCGTCCCCGTCCCCTAACCCTAACCCTAGCCCGAACCCTAACCCTAACCCTTCCCCGAAGCCTGACCCTCACCCGTCCCCTAATCCTAACCCGTACGCTGACACTAACCCGCGCCCTCACACGTACGCTCCCCCTAAAGCGTTGTCGTACCCTCACCTGGACCCTAAACCGTCCCCGTCCCCTAACCCTAACCCTAGCCCGAACCCTAACCCTAACCCTTCCCCGAAGCCTGACCCTCACCCGTCCCCTAATCCTAACCCGTACGCTGACGCTAACCCGCGCCCTCACACGTACGCTCCCCCTAAAGCGTTGTCGTACCCTCACCTGGACCCTAAACCGTCCCCGTCCCCTAACCCTAACCCTAGCCCGAACCCTAACCCTAACCCTGCCCCGAAGCCTGACCCTCACCCGTCCCCTAATCCTAACCCGTACGCTGACACTAACCCGCGCCCTCACACGTACGCTCCCCCTAAAGCGTTGTCGTACCCTCACCTGGACCCTAAACCGTCCCCGTCCCCTAACCCTAACCCTAGCCCGAACCCTAACCCTAACCCTTCCCCGAAGCCTGACCCTCACCCGTCCCCTAATCCTAACCCGTACGCTGACACTAACCCGCGCCCTCACACGTACGCTCCCCCTAAAGCGTTGTCGTACCCTCACCTGGACCCTAAACCGTCCCCGTCCCCTAACCCTAACCCTAGCCCGAACCCTAACCCTAACCCTTCCCCGAAGCCTGACCCTCACCCGTCCCCTAATCCTAACCCGTACGCTGACACTAACCCGCGCCCTCACACGTACGCTCCCCCTAAAGCGTTGTCGTACCCTCACCTGGACCCTAAACCGTCCCCGTCCCCTAACCCTAACCCTAGCCCGAACCCTAACCCTAACCCTGCCCCGAAGCCTGACCCTCACCCGTCCCCTAATCCTAACCCGTACGCTGACACTAACCCGCGCCCTCACACGTACGCTCCCCCTAAAGCGTTGTCGTACCCTCACCTGGACCCTAAACCGTCCCCGTCCCCTAACACTAACCCTAGCCCGAAACCTAACCCTAACCCTTCCCCGAAGCCTGACCCTCACCCGTCCCCTAATCCTAACCCGTACGCTGACACTAACCCGCGCCCTCACACGTACGCTCCCCCTAAAGCGTTGTCGTACCCTCACCTGGACCCTAAACCGTCCCCGTCCCCTAACCCTAACCCTAGCCCGAACCCTAACCCTAACCCTTCCCCGAAGCCTGACCCTCACCCGTCCCCTAATCCTAACCCGTACGCTGACACTAACCCGCGCCCTCACACGTACGCTCCCCCTAAAGCGTTGTCGTACCCTCACCTGGACCCTAAACCGTCCCCGTCCCCTAACCCTAACCCTAGCCCGAACCCTAACCCTAACCCTTCCCCGAAGCCTGACCCTCACCCGTCCCCTAATCCTAACCCGTACGCTGACGCTAACCCGCGCCCTCACACGTACGCTCCCCCTAAAGCGTTGTCGTACCCTCACCTGGACCCTAAACCGTCCCCGTCCCCTAACCCTAACCCTAGCCCGAACCCTAACCCTAACCCTTCCCCGAAGCCTGACCCTCACCCGTCCCCTAATCCTAACCCGTACGCTGACACTAACCCGCGCCCTCACACGTACGCTCCCCCTAAAGCGTTGTCGTACCCTCACCTGGACCCTAAACCGTCCCCGTCCCCTAACCCTAACCCTAGCCCGAACCCTAACCCTAACCCTTCCCCGAAGCCTGACCCTCACCCGTCCCCTAATCCTAAACCGTACGCTGACGCTAACCCGCGCCCTCACACGTACGCTCCCCCTAAAGCGTTGTCGTACCCTCACCTGGACCCTAAACCGTCCCCGTCCCCTAACCCTAACCCTAGCCCGAACCCTAACCCTAACCCTGCCCCGAAGCCTGACCCTCACCCGTCCCCTAATCCTAACCCGTACGCTGACACTAACCCGCGCCCTCACACGTACGCTCCCCCTAAAGCGTTGTCGTACCCTCACCTGGACCCTAAACCGTCCCCGTCCCCTAACCCTAACCCTAGCCCGAACCCTAACCCTAACCCTTCCCCGAAGCCTGACCCTCACCCGTCCCCTAATCCTAACCCGTACGCTGACACTAACCCGCGCCCTCACACGTACGCTCTCCCTAAAGCGTTGTCGTACCCTCACCTGGACCCTAAACCGTCCCCGTCCCCTAACCCTAACCCTAGCCCGAACCCTAACCCTAACCCTTCCCCGAAGCCTGACCCTCACCCGTCCGCTAATCCTAACCCGTACGCTGACACTAACCCGCGCCCTCACACGTACGCTCCCCCTAAAGCGTTGTCGTACCCTCACCTGGACCCTAAACCGTCCCCGTCCCCTAACCCTAACCCTAGCCCGAACCCTAACCCTAACCCTTCCCCGAAGCCTGACACTCACCCGTCCCCTAATCCTAACCCGTACGCTGACGCTAACCCGCGCCCTCACACGTACGCTCCCCCTAAAGCGTTGTCGTACCCTCACCTGGACCCTAAACCGTCCCCGTCCCCTAACCCTAACCCTAGCCCGAACCCTAACCCTAACACTTCCCCGAAGCCTGACCCTCACCCGTCCCCTAATCCTAACCCGTACGCTGACACTAACACACGCCCTCACACGTACGCTCCCCCTAAAGCGTTGTCGTACCCTCACCTGGACCCTAAACCGTCCCCGTCCCCAAACCCTAACCCTAGCCGAACCCTAACCCTAACCCTTCCCCGAAGCCTGACCCTCACCCGTCCCCTAATCCTAACCCGTACGCTGACACTAACCCGCGCCCTCACACGTACGCTCCCCCTAAAGCGTTGTCGTACCCTCACCTGGACCCTAAACCGTCCCCGTCCCCTAACCCTAACCCTAGCCCGAACCCTAAACCTAACCCTTCCCCGAAGCCTGACCCTCACCCGTCCCCTAATCCTAACCCGTACGCTGACACTAACCCGCGCCCTCACACGTACGCTCCCCCTAAAGCGTTGTCGTACCCTCACCTGGACCCTAAACCTTCCCCGTCCCCTAACCCTAACCCTAGCACGAACCCTAACCCTAACCCTTCCCCGAAGCCTGACCCTCACCCGTCCCCTAATCCTAACCCGTACGCTGACACTAACCCGCGCCCTCACACGTACGCTCCCCCTAAAGCGTTGTCGTACCCTCACCTGGACCCTAAACCGTCCCCGTCCCCTAACCCTAACCCTAGCCCGAACCCTAACCCTAACCCTTCCCCGAAGCCTGACTCTCACCCGTCCCCTAATCATAACCCGTACGCTGACGCTAACCCGCGCCCTCACACGTACGCTCCCCCTAAAGCGTTGTCGTACCCTCACCTGGACCCTAAACCGTCCCCGTCCCCTAACCCTAACCCTAGCCCGAACCCTAACCCTAACCCTTCCCCGAAGCCTGACCCTCACCCGTCCCCTAATCCTAACCCGTACGCTGACACTAACCCGCGCCCTCACACGTACGCTCCCCCTAAAGCGTTGTCGTACCCTCACCTGGACCCTAAACCGTCCCCGTCCCCTAACCCTAACCCTAGCCCGAACCCTAACCCTAACCCTTCCCCGAAGCCTGACCCTCACCCGTCCCCTAATCCTAACCCGTACGCTGACGCTAACCCGCGCCCTCACACGTACGCTCCCCCTAAAGCGTTGTCGTACCCTCACCTGGACCCTAAACCGTCCCCGTCCCCTAACCCTAACCCTAGCCCGAACCCTAACCCTAACCCTGCCCCGAAGCCTGACCCTCACCCGTCCCCTAATCCTAACCCGTACGCTGACACTAACCCGCGCCCTCACACGTACGCTCCCCCTAAAGCGTTGTCGTACCCTCACCTGGACCCTAAACCGTCCCCGTCCCCTAACCCTAACCCTAGCCCGAACCCTAACCCTAACCCTTCCCCGAAGCCTGACCCTCACCCGTCCCCTAATCCTAACCCGTACGCTGACACTAACCCGCGCCCTCACACGTACGCTCCCCCTAAAGCGTTGTCGTACCCTCACCTGGACCCTAAACCGTCCCCGTCCCCTAACCCTAACCCTAGCCCGAACCCTAACCCTAACCCTTCCCCGAAGCCTGACCCTCACCCGTCCGCTAATCCTAACCCGTACGCTGACACTAACCCGCGCCCTCACACGTACGCTCCCCCTAAAGCGTTGTCGTACCCTCACCTGGACCCTAAACCGTCCCCGTCCCCTAACCCTAACCCTAGCCCGAACCCTAACCCTAACCCTTCCCCGAAGCCTGACACTCACCCGTCCCCTAATCCTAACCCGTACGCTGACGCTAACCCGCGCCCTCACACGTACGCTCCCCCTAAAGCGTTGTCGTACCCTCACCTGGACCCTAAACCGTCCCCGTCCCCTAACCCTAACCCTAGCCCGAACCCTAACCCTAACACTTCCCCGAAGCCTGACCCTCACCCGTCCCCTAATCCTAACCCGTACGCTGACACTAACACACGCCCTCACACGTACGCTCCCCCTAAAGCGTTGTCGTACCCTCACCTGGACCCTAAACCGTCCCCGTCCCCTAACCCTAACCCTAGCCGAACCCTAACCCTAACCCTTCCCCGAAGCCTGACCCTCACCCGTCCCCTAATCCTAACCCGTACGCTGACACTAACCCGCGCCCTCACACGTACGCTCCCCCTAAAGCGTTGTCGTACCCTCACCTGGACCCTAAACCGTCCCCGTCCCCTAACCCTAACCCTAGCCCGAACCCTAAACCTAACCCTTCCCCGAAGCCTGACCCTCACCCGTCCCCTAATCCTAACCCGTACGCTGACACTAACCCGCGCCCTCACACGTACGCTCCCCCTAAAGCGTTGTCGTACCCTCACCTGGACCCTAAACCGTCCCCGTCCCCTAACCCTAACCCTAGCCCGAACCCTAACCCTAACCCTTCCCCGAAGCCTGACCCTCACCCGTCCCCTAATCCTAACCCGTACGCTGACACTAACCCGCGCCCTCACACGTACGCTCCCCCTAAAGCGTTGTCGTACCCTCACCTGGACCCTAAACCGTCCCCGTCCCCTAACCCTAACCCTAGCCCGAACCCTAACCCTAACCCTTCCCCGAAGCCTGACCCTCACCCGTCCCCTAATCCTAACCCGTACGCTGACGCTAACCCGCGCCCTCACACGTACGCTCCCCCTAAAGCGTTGTCGTACCCTCACCTGGACCCTAAACCGTCCCCGTCCCCTAACCCTAACCCTAGCCCGAACCCTAACCCTAACCCTGCCCCGAAGCCTGACCCTCACCCGTCCCCTAATCCTAACCCGTACGCTGACACTAACCCGCGCCCTCACACGTACGCTCCCCCTAAAGCGTTGTCGTATCCTCACCTGGACCCTAAACCGTCCCCGTCCCCTAACCCTAACCCTAGCCCGAACCCTAACCCTAACCCTTCCCCGAAGCCTGACCCTCACCCGTCCCCTAATCCTAACCCGTACGCTGACACTAACCCGCGCCCTCACACGTACGCTCCCCCTAAAGCGTTGTCGTACCCTCACCTGGACCCTAAACCGTCCCCGTCCCCTAACCCTAACCCTAGCCCGAACCCTAACCCTAACCCTTCCCCGAAGCCTGACCCTCACCCGTCCCCTAATCCTAACCCGTACGCTGACACTAACCCGCGCCCTCACACGTACGCTCCCCCTAAAGCGTTGTCGTACCCTCACCTGGACCCTAAACCGTCCCCGTCCCCTAACCCTAACCCTAGCCCGAACCCTAACCCTAACCCTGCCCCGAAGCCTGACCCTCACCCGTCCCCTAATCCTAACCCGTACGCTGACACTAACCCGCGCCCTCACACGTACGCTCCCCCTAAAGCGTTGTCGTACCCTCACCTGGACCCTAAACCGTCCCCGTCCCCTAACCCTAACCCTAGCCCGAACCCTAACCCTAACCCTTCCCCGAAGCCTGACCCTCACCCGTCCCCTAATCCTAACCCGTACGCTGACACTAACCCGCGCCCTCACACGTACGCTCCCCCTAAAACGTTGTCGTACCCTCACCTGGACCCTAAACCGTCCCCGTCCCCTAACCCTAACCCTAGCCCGAACCCTAACCCTAACCCTTCCCCGAAGCCTGACCCTCACCCGTCCCCTAATCCTAACCCGTACGCTGACACTAACCCACGCCCTCACACGTACGCTCCCCCTAAAGCGTTGTCGTACCCTCACCTGGACCCTAAACCGTCCCCGTCCCCTAACCCTAACCCTAGCCCGAACCCTAACCCTAACCCTGCCCCGAAGCCTGACCCTCACCCGTCCCCTAATCCTAACCCGTACGCTGACACTAACCCGCGCCCTCACACGTACGCTCCCCCTAAAGCGTTGTCGTACCCTCACCTGGACCCTAAACCGTCCCCGTCCCCTAACCCTAACCCTAGCCCGAACCCTAACCCTAACCCTGCCCCGAAGCCTGACCCTCACCCGTCCCCTAATCCTAACCCGTACGCTGACACTAACCCGCGCCCTCACACGTACGCTCCCCCTAAAGCGTTGTCGTACCCTCACCTGGACCCTAAACCGTCCCCGTCCCCTAACCCTAACCCTAGCCCGAACCCTAACCCTAACCCTTCCCCGAAGCCTGACCCTCACCCGTCCCCTAATCCTAACCCGTACGCTGACACTAACCCGCGCCCTCACACGTACGCTCCCCCTAAAGCGTTGTCGTACCCTCACCTGGACCCTAAACCGTCCCCGTCCCCTAACCCTAACCCTAGCCCGAACCCTAACCCTAACCCTGCCCCGAAGCCTGACCCTCACCCGTCCCCTAATCCTAACCCGTACGCTGACACTAACCCGCGCCCTCACACGTACGCTCCCCCTAAAGCGTTGTCGTACCCTCACCTGGACCCTAAACCGTCCCCGTCCCCTAACCCTAACCCTAGCCCGAACCCTAACCCTAACCCTTCCCCGAAGCCTGACCCTCACCCGTCCCCTAATCCTAACCCGTACGCTGACACTAACCCGCGCCCTCACACGTACGCTCCCCCTAAAACGTTGTCGTACCCTCACCTGGACCCTAAACCGTCCCCGTCCCCTAACCCTAACCCTAGCCCGAACCCTAACCCTAACCCTTCCCCGAAGCCTGACCCTCACCCGTCCCCTAATCCTAACCCGTACGCTGACACTAACCCACGCCCTCACACGTACGCTCCCCCTAAAGCGTTGTCGTACCCTCACCTGGACCCTAAACCGTCCCCGTCCCCTAACCCTAACCCTAGCCCGAACCCTAACCCTAACCCTGCCCCGAAGCCTGACCCTCACCCGTCCCCTAATCCTAACCCGTACGCTGACACTAACCCGCGCCCTCACACGTACGCTCCCCCTAAAGCGTTGTCGTACCCTCACCTGGACCCTAAACCGTCCCCGTCCCCTAACCCTAACCCTAGCCCGAACCCTAACCCTAACCCTGCCCCGAAGCCTGACCCTCACCCGTCCCCTAATCCTAACCCGTACGCTGACACTAACCCGCGCCCTCACACGTACGCTCCCCCTAAAGCGTTGTCGTACCCTCACCTGGACCCTAAACCGTCCCCGTCCCCTAACCCTAACCCTAGCCCGAACCCTAACCCTAACCCTTCCCCGAAGCCTGACCCTCACCCGTCCCCTAATCCTAACCCGTACGCTGACACTAACCCGCGCCCTCACACGTACGCTCCCCCTAAAGCGTTGTCGTACCCTCACCTGGACCCTAAACCGTCCCCGTCCCCTAACCCTAACCCTAGCCCGAACCCTAACCCTAACCCTGCCCCGAAGCCTGACCCTCACCCGTCCCCTAATCCTAACCCGTACGCTGACACTAACCCGCGCCCTCACACGTACGCTCCCCCTAAAGCGTTGTCGTACCCTCACCTGGACCCTAAACCGTCCCCGTCCCCTAACCCTAACCCTAGCCCGAACCCTAACCCTAACCCTTCCCCGAAGCCTGACCCTCACCCGTCCCCTAATCCTAACCCGTACGCTGACACTAACCCGCGCCCTCACACGTACGCTCCCCCTAAAACGTTGTCGTACCCTCACCTGGACCCTAAACCGTCCCCGTCCCCTAACCCTAACCCTAGCCCGAACCCTAACCCTAACCCTTCCCCGAAGCCTGACCCTCACCCGTCCCCTAATCCTAACCCGTACGCTGACACTAACCCACGCCCTCACACGTACGCTCCCCCTAAAGCGTTGTCGTACCCTCACCTGGACCCTAAACCGTCCCCGTCCCCTAACCCTAACCCTAGCCCGAACCCTAACCCTAACCCTGCCCCGAAGCCTGACCCTCACCCGTCCCCTAATCCTAACCCGTACGCTGACACTAACCCGCGCCCTCACACGTACGCTCCCCCTAAAGCGTTGTCGTACCCTCACCTGGACCCTAAACCGTCCCCGTCCCCTAACCCTAACCCTAGCCCGAACCCTAACCCTAACCCTTCCCCGAAGCCTGACCCTCACCCGTCCCCTAATCCTAACCCGTACGCTGACACTAACCCGCGCCCTCACACGTACGCTCCCCCTAAAGCGTTGTCGTACCCTCACCTGGACCCTAAACCGTCCCCGTCCCCTAACCCTAACCCTAGCCCGAACCCTAACCCTAACCCTTCCCCGAAGCCTGACCCTCACCCGTCACCTAATTCTAACCCGTACGCTGACACTAACCCGCGCCCTCACACGTACGCTCCTCCTAAAGCGTTGTCGTACCCTCACCTGGACCCTAAACCGTCCCCGTCCCCTAACCCTAACCCTAGCCGAACCCTAACCCTAACCCTTCCCCGAAGCCTGACCCTCACCCGTCCCCTAATCCTAACCCGTACGCTGACACTAACCCGCGCCCTCACACGTACGCTCCCCCTAAAGCGTTGTCGTACCCTCACCTGGACCCTAAACCGTCCCCGTCCCCTAACCCTAACCCTAGCCCGAACCCTAAACCTAACCCTTCCCCGAAGCCTGACCCTCACCCGTCCCCTAATCCTAACCCGTACGCTGACACTAACCCGCGCCCTCACACGTACGCTCCCCCTAAAGCGTTGTCGTACCCTCACCTGGACCCTAAACCGTCCCCGTCCCCTAACCCTAACCCTAGCACGAACCCTAACCCTAACCCTTCCCCGAAGCCTGACCCTCACCCGTCCCCTAATCCTAACCCGTACGCTGACACTAACCCGCGCCCTCACACGTACGCTCCCCCTAAAGCGTTGTCGTACCCTCACCTGGACCCTAAACCGTCCCCGTCCCCTAACCCTAACCCTAGCCCGAACCCTAACCCTAACCCTTCCCCGAAGCCTGACCCTCACCCGTCCCCTAATCCTAACCCGTACGCTGACGCTAACCCGCGCCCTCACACGTACGCTCCCCCTAAAGCGTTGTCGTACCCTCACCTGGACCCTAAACCGTCCCCGTCCCCTAACCCTAACCCTAGCCCGAACCCTAACCCTAACCCTTCCCCGAAGCCTGACCCTCACCCGTCCCCTAATCCTAACCCGTACGCTGACACTAACCCGCGCCCTCACACGTACGCTCCCCCTAAAGCGTTGTCGTACCCTCACCTGGACCCTAAACCGTCCCCGTCCCCTAACCCTAACCCTAGCCCGAACCCTAAACCTAACCCTTCCCCGAAGCCTGACCCTCACCCGTCCCCTAATCCTAACCCGTACGCTGACGCTAACCTGCGCCCTCACACGTACGCTCCCCCTAAAGCGTTGTCGTACCCTCACCTGGACCCTAAACCGTCCCCGTCCCCTAACCCTAACCCTAGCCCGAACCCTAACCCTAACCCTGCCCCGAAGCCTGACCCTCACCCGTCCCCTAATCCTAACCCGTACGCTGACACTAACCCGCGCCCTCACACGTACGCTCCCCCTAAAGCGTTGTCGTACCCTCACCTGGACCCTAAACCTTCCCCGTCCCCTAACCCTAACCCTAGCCCGAACCCTAACCCTAACCCTTCCCCGAAGCCTGACCCTCACCCGTCCCCTAATCCTAACCCGTACGCTGACACTAACCCGCGCCCTCACACGTACGCTCCCCCTAAAGCGTTGTCGTACCCTCACCTGGACCCTAAACCGTCCCCGTCCCCTAACCCTAACCCTAGCCCGAACCCTAACCCTAACACTTCCCCGAAGCCTGACCCTCACCCGTCCGCTAATCCTAACCCGTACGCTGACACTAACCCGCGCCCTCACACGTACGCTCCCCCTAAAGCGTTGTCGTACCCTCACCTGGACCCTAAACCGTCCCCGTCCCCTAACCCTAACCCTAGCCCGAACCCTAACCCTAACCCTTCCCCGAAGCCTGACACTCACCCGTCCCCTAATCCTAACCCGTACGCTGACGCTAACCCGCGCCCTCACACGTACGCTCCCCCTAAAGCGTTGTCGTACCCTCACCTGGACCCTAAACCGTCCCCGTCCCCTAACCCTAACCCTAGCCCGAACCCTTACCCTAACACTTCCCCGAAGCCTGACCCTCACCCGTCCCCTAATCCTAACCCGTACGCTGACACTAACACACGCCCTCACACGTACGCTCCCCCTAAAGCGTTGTCGTACCCTCACCTGGACCCTAAACCGTCCCCGTCCCCTAACCCTAACCCTAGCCGAACCCTAACCCTAACCCTTCCCCGAAGCCTGACACTCACCCGTCCCCTAATCCTAACCCGTACGCTGACACTAACCCGCGCCCTCACACGTACGCTCCCCCTAAAGCGTTGTCGTACCCTCACCTGGACCCTAAACCGTCCCCGTCCCCTAACCCTAACCCTAGCCCGAACCCTAAACCTAACCCTTCCCCGAAGCCTGACCCTCACCCGTCCCCTAATCCTAACCCGTACGCTGACACTAACCCGCGCCCTCACACGTACGCTCCCCCTAAAGCGTTGTCGTACCCTCACCTGGACCCTAAACCGTCCCCGTCCCCTAACCCTAACCCTAGCCCGAACCCTAACCCTAACCCTTCCCCGAAGCCTGACCCTCACCCGTCCCCTAATCCTAACCCGTACGCTGACACTAACCCGCGCCCTCACACGTACGCTCCCCCTAAAGCGTTGTCGTACCCTCACCTGGACCCTAAACCGTCCCCGTCCCCTAACCCTAACCCTAGCCCGAACCCTAACCCTAACCCTTCCCCGAAGCCTGACCCTCACCCGTCCCCTAATCCTAACCCGTACGCTGACGCTAACCCGCGCCCTCACACGTACGCTCCCCCTAAAGCGTTGTCGTACCCTCACCTGGACCCTAAACCGTCCCCGTCCCCTAACCCTAACCCTAGCCCGAACCCTAACCCTAACCCTGCCCCGAAGCCTGACCCTCACCCGTCCCCTAATCCTAACCCGTACGCTGACACTAACCCGCGCCCTCACACGTACGCTCCCCCTAAAGCGTTGTCGTATCCTCACCTGGACCCTAAACCGTCCCCGTCCCCTAACCCTAACCCTAGCCCGAACCCTAACCCTAACCCTTCCCCGAAGCCTGACCCTCACCCGTCCCCTAATCCTAACCCGTACGCTGACACTAACCCGCGCCCTCACACGTACGCTCCCCCTAAAGCGTTGTCGTACCCTCACCTGGACCCTAAACCGTCCCCGTCCCCTAACCCTAACCCTAGCCCGAACCCTAACCCTAACCCTTCCCCGAAGCCTGACCCTCACCCGTCCCCTAATCCTAACCCGTACGCTGACACTAACCCGCGCCCTCACACGTACGCTCCCCCTAAAGCGTTGTCGTACCCTCACCTGGACCCTAAACCGTCCCCGTCCCCTAACCCTAACCCTAGCCCGAACCCTAACCCTAACCCTGCCCCGAAGCCTGACCCTCACCCGTCCCCTAATCCTAACCCGTACGCTGACACTAACCCGCGCCCTCACACGTACGCTCCCCCTAAAGCGTTGTCGTACCCTCACCTGGACCCTAAACCGTCCCCGTCCCCTAACCCTAACCCTAGCCCGAACCCTAACCCTAACCCTTCCCCGAAGCCTGACCCTCACCCGTCCCCTAATCCTAACCCGTACGCTGACACTAACCCGCGCCCTCACACGTACGCTCCCCCTAAAATGTTGTCGTACCCTCACCTGGACCCTAAACCGTCCCCG
This sequence comes from Grampus griseus, assembly GCF_964374135.1. Taxonomy (NCBI): domain Eukaryota; kingdom Metazoa; phylum Chordata; class Mammalia; order Artiodactyla; family Delphinidae; genus Grampus; species Grampus griseus. The sequence continues at coordinate 13,967 of NW_028132783.1, read as the reverse complement.
TCCCCTAACCCTAACCCTAGCCCGAACCCTAACCCTAACCCTTCCCCGAAGCCTGACCCTCACCCGTCCCCTAATCCTAACCCGTACGCTGACACTAACCCACGCCCTCACACGTACGCTCCCCCTAAAGCGTTGTCGTACCCTCACCTGGACCCTAAACCGTCCCCGTCCCCTAACCCTAACCCTAGCCCGAACCCTAACCCTAACCCTGCCCCGAAGCCTGACCCTCACCCGTCCCCTAATCCTAACCCGTACGCTGACACTAACCCGCGCCCTCACACGTACGCTCCCCCTAAAGCGTTGTCGTACCCTCACCTGGACCCTAAACCGTCCCCGTCCCCTAACCCTAACCCTAGCCCGAACCCTAACCCTAACCCTGCCCCGAAGCCTGACCCTCACCCGTCCCCTAATCCTAACCCGTACGCTGACACTAACCCGCGCCCTCACACGTACGCTCCCCCTAAAGCGTTGTCGTACCCTCACCTGGACCCTAAACCGTCCCCGTCCCCTAACCCTAACCCTAGCCCGAACCCTAACCCTAACCCTTCCCCGAAGCCTGACCCTCACCCGTCCCCTAATCCTAACCCGTACGCTGACACTAACCCGCGCCCTCACACGTACGCTCCCCCTAAAGCGTTGTCGTACCCTCACCTGGACCCTAAACCGTCCCCGTCCCCTAACCCTAACCCTAGCCCGAACCCTAACCCTAACCCTGCCCCGAAGCCTGACCCTCACCCGTCCCCTAATCCTAACCCGTACGCTGACACTAACCCGCGCCCTCACACGTACGCTCCCCCTAAAGCGTTGTCGTACCCTCACCTGGACCCTAAACCGTCCCCGTCCCCTAACCCTAACCCTAGCCCGAACCCTAACCCTAACCCTTCCCCGAAGCCTGACCCTCACCCGTCCCCTAATCCTAACCCGTACGCTGACACTAAACCGCGCCCTCACACGTACGCTCCCCCTAAAACGTTGTCGTACCCTCACCTGGACCCTAAACCGTCCCCGTCCCCTAACCCTAACCCTAGCCCGAACCCTAACCCTAACCCTTCCCCGAAGCCTGACCCTCACCCGTCCCCTAATCCTAACCCGTACGCTGACACTAACCCACGCCCTCACACGTACGCTCCCCCTAAAGCGTTGTCGTACCCTCACCTGGACCCTAAACCGTCCCCGTCCCCTAACCCTAACCCTAGCCCGAACCCTAACCCTAACCCTGCCCCGAAGCCTGACCCTCACCCGTCCCCTAATCCTAACCCGTACGCTGACACTAACCCGCGCCCTCACACGTACGCTCCCCCTAAAGCGTTGTCGTACCCTCACCTGGACCCTAAACCGTCCCCGTCCCCTAACCCTAACCCTAGCCCGAACCCTAACCCTAACCCTTCCCCGAAGCCTGACCCTCACCCGTCCCCTAATCCTAACCCGTACGCTGACACTAACCCGCGCCCTCACACGTACGCTCCCCCTAAAGCGTTGTCGTACCCTCACCTGGACCCTAAACCGTCCCCGTCCCCTAACTCTAACCCTAGCCCGAACCCTAACCCTAACCCTTCCCCGAAGCCTGACCCTCACCCGTCCCCTAATCCTAACCCGTACGCTGACACTAACCCGCGCCCTCACACGTACGCTCCCCCTAAAGCGTTGTCGTACCCTCACCTGGACCCTAAACCGTCCCCGTCCGCTAACCCTAACCCTAGCCCGAACCCTAACCCTAACCCTTCCCCGAAGCCTGACCCTCACCCGTCCCCTAATTCTAACCCGTACGCTGACACTAACCCGCGCCCTCACACGTACGCTCCTCCTAAAGCGTTGTCGTACCCTCACCTGGACCCTAAACCGTCCCCGTCCCCTAACCCTAACGCTAGCCCGAACCCTAACCCTAACCCTTCCCCGAAGCCTGACCCTCACCCGTCCCCTAATCCTAACCCGTACGCTGACACTAACCCGCGCCCTCACACGTACGCTCCCCCTAAAGCGTTGTCGTACCCTCACCTGGACCCTAAACCGTCCTCGTCCCCTAACCCTAACCCTAGCCCGAACCCTAACCCTAACCCTTCCCCGAAGCCTGACCCTCACCCGTCCCCTAATCCTAACCCGTACGCTGACACTAACCCGCGCCCTCACACGTACGCTCCCCCTAAAGCGTTGTCGTACCCTCACCTGGACCCTAAACCGTCCCCGTCCCCTAACCCTAACCCTAGCCCGAACCCTAACCCTAACCCTGCCCCGAAGCCTGACCCTCACCCGTCCCCTAATCCTAACCCGTACGCTGACACTAACCCGCGCCCTCACACGTACGCTCCCCCTAAAGCGTTGTCGTACCCTCACCTGGACCCTAAACCGTCCCCGTCCCCTAACCCTAACCCTAGCCCGAACCCTAACTCTAACCCTTCCCCGAAGCCTGACACTCACCCGTCCCCTAATCCTAACCCGTACGCTGACACTAACCCGCGCCCTCACACGTACGCTCCCCCTAAAGCGTTGTCGTACCCTCACCTGGACCCTAAACCGTCCCCGTCCCCTAACCCTAACCCTAGCCCGAACCCTAACCCTAACCCTGCCCCGAAGCCTGACCCTCACCCGTCCCCTAATCCTAACCCGTACGCTGACACTAACCCGCGCCCTCACACGTACGCTCCCCCTAAAGCGTTGTCGTACCCTCACCTGGACCCTAAACCGTCCCCGTCCCCTAAACCTAACCCTAGCCCGAACCCTAACCCTAACCCTTCCCCGAAGCCTGACCCTCACCCGTCCCCTAATCCTAACCCGTACGCTGACACTAACCCGCGCCCTCACACGTACGCTCCCCCTAAAGCGTTGTCGTACCCTCACCTGGACCCTAAACCGTCCCCGTCCCCTAACCCTAACCCCAGCCCGAACCCTAAACCTAACCCTTCCCCGAAGCCTGACCCTCACCCGTCCCCTAATCCTAACCCGTACGCTGACACTAACCCGCGCCCTCACACGTACGCTCCCCCTAAAGCGTTGTCGTACCCTCACCTGGACCCTAAACCGTCCCCGTCCCCTAACCCTAACCCCAGCCCGAACCCTAACCCTAACCCTTCCCCGAAGCCTGACCCTCACCCGTCCCCTAATCCTAACCCGTACGCTGACACTAATCCGCCCCCTCACACGTACGCTCCCCTTAAAGCGTTGTCGTACCCTCACCTGGACCCTAAACCGTCCCCGTCCCCTAACCCTAACCCTAGCCCGAACCCTAACCCTAACCCTTCCCCGAAGCCTGACCCTCACCCGTCCCCTAATCCTAACCCGTACGCTGACACTAACCCGCGCCCTCACACGTACGCTCCCCCTAAAGCGTTGTCGTACCCTCACCTGGACCCTAAACCGTCCCCGTCCGCTAACCCTAACCCTAGCCCGAACCCTAACCCTAACCCTTCCCCGAAGCCTGACCCTCACCCGTCCCCTAATCCTAACCCGTACGCTGACACTAACCCGCGCCCTCACACGTACGCTCCCCCTAAAGCGTTGTCGTACCCTCACCTGGACCCTAAACCGTCCCCGTCCCCTAACTCTAACCCTAGCCCGAACCCTAACCCTAACCCTTCCCCGAAGCCTGACCCTCACCCGTCCCCTAATCCTAACCCGTACGCTGACACTAACCCGCGCCCTCACACGTACGCTCCCCCTAAAGCGTTGTCGTACCCTCACCTGGACCCTAAACCGTCCCCGTCCCCTAACCCTAACCCTAGCCTGAACCCTAACCCTAACCCTTCCCCGAAGCCTGACCCTCACCCGTCCCCTAATTCTAACCCGTACGCTGACACTAACCCGCGCCCTCACACGTACGCTCCTCCTAAAGCGTTGTCGTACCCTCACCTGGACCCTAAACCGTCCCCGTCCTCTAACCCTAACCCTAGCCCGAACCCTAACCCTAACCCTTCCCCGAAGCCTGACCCTCACCCGTCCCCTAATCCTAACCCGTACGCTGACACTAACCCGCGCCCTCACACGTACGCTCCCCCTAAAGCGTTGTCGTACCCTCACCTGGACCCTAAACCGTCCTCGTCCCCTAACCCTAACCCTAGCCCGAACCCTAACCCTAACCCTTCCCCGAAGCCTGACCCTCACCCGTCCCCTAATCCTAACCCGTACGCTGACACTAACCCGCGCCCTCACACGTACGCTCCCCCTAAAGCGTTGTCGTACCCTCACCTGGACCCTAAACCGTCCCCGTCCCCTATCCCTAACCCTAGCCCGAACCCTAACCCTAACCCTGCCCCGAAGCCTGACCCTCACCCGTCCCCTAATCCTAACCCGTACGCTGACACTAACCCGCGCCCTCACACGTACGCTCCCCCTAAAGCGTTGTCGTACCCTCACCTGGACCCTAAACCGTCCCCGTCCCCTAACCCTAACCCTAGCCCGAACCCTAACCCTAACCCTTCCCCGAAGCCTGACCCTCACCCGTCCCCTAATCCTAACCCGTACGCTGACACTAACCCGCGCCCTCACACGTACGCTCCTCCTAAAGCGTTGTCGTACCCTCACCTGGACCCTAAACCGTCCCCGTCCCCTAACCCTAACCCTAGCCCGAACCCTAACCCTAACCCTTCCCCGAAGCCTGACCCTCACCCGTCCCCTAATCCTAACCCGTACGCTGACACTAACCCGCGCCCTCACACGTACGCTCCCCCTAAAGCGTTGTCGTACCCTCACCTGGACCCTAAACCGTCCTCGTCCCCTAACCCTAACCCTAGCCCGAACCCTAACCCTAACCCTTCCCCGAAGCCTGACCCTCACCCGTCCCCTAATCCTAACCCGTACGCTGACACTAACCCGCGCCCTCACACGTACGCTCCCCCTAAAGCGTTGTCGTACCCTCACCTGGACCCTAAACCGTCCCCGTCCCCTAACCCTAACCCTAGCCCGAACCCTAACCCTAACCCTGCCCCGAAGCCTGACCCTCACCCGTCCCCTAATCCTAACCCGTACGCTGACACTAACCCGCGCCCTCACACGTACGCTCCCCCTAAAGCGTTGTCGTACCCTCACCTGGACCCTAAACCGTCCCCGTCCCCTAACCCTAACCCTAGCCCGAACCCTAACTCTAACCCTTCCCCGAAGCCTGACCCTCACCCGTCCCCTAATCCTAACCCGTACGCTGACACTAACCCGCGCCCTCACACGTACGCTCCCCCTAAAGCGTTGTCGTACCCTCACCTGGACCCTAAACCGTCCCCGTCCCCTAACCCTAACCCTAGCCCGAACCCTAACTCTAACCCTTCCCCGAAGCCTGACCCTCACCCGTCCCCTAATCCTAACCCGTACGCTGACACTAACCCGCGCCCTCACACGTACGCTCCCCCTAAAGCGTTGTCGTACCCTCACCTGGACCCTAAACCGTCCCCGTCCCCTAAACCTAACCCTAGCCCGAACCCTAACCCTAACCCTTCCCCGAAGCCTGACCCTCACCCGTCCCCTAATCCTAACCCGTACGCTGACACTAACCCGCGCCCTCACACGTACGCTCCCCCTAAAGCGTTGTCGTACCCTCACCTGGACCCTAAACAGTCCCCGTCCCCTAACCCTAACCCCAGCCCGAACCCTAAACCTAACCCTTCCCCGAAGCCTGACCCTCACCCGTCCCCTAATCCTAACCCGTACGCTGACACTAACCCGCGCCCTCACACGTACGCTCCCCCTAAAGCGTTGTCGTACCCTCACCTGGACCCTAAACCGTCCCCGTCCCCTAACCCTAACCCCAGCCCGAACCCTAACCCTAACCCTTCCCCGAAGCCTGACCCTCACCCGTCCCCTAATCCTAACCCGTACGCTGACACTAACCCGCCCCCTCACACGTACGCTCCCCTTAAAGCGTTGTCGTACCCTCACCTGGACCCTAAACCGTCCCCGTCCCCTAACCCTAACCCTAGCCCGAACCCTAACCCTAACCCTTCCCCGAAGCCTGACCCTCACCCGTCCCCTAATCCTAACCCGTACGCTGACACTAACCCGCGCCCTCACACGTACGCTCCCCCTAAAGCGTTGTCGTACCCTCACCTGGACCCTAAACCGTCCCCGTCCCCTAACCCTAACCCTAGCCCGAACCCTAACCCTAACCCTTCCCCGAAGCCTGACCCTCACCCGTCCCCTAATCCTAACCCGTACGCTGACACTAACCCGCGCCCTCACACGTACGCTCCCCCTAAAGCGTTGTCGTACCCTCACCTGGACCCTAAACCGTCCCCGTCCCCTAACTCTAACCCTAGCCCGAACCCTAACCCTAACCCTTCCCCGAAGCCTGACCCTCACCCGTCCCCTAATCCTAACCCGTACGCTGACACTAACCCGCGCCCTCACACGTACGCTCCCCCTAAAGCGTTGTCGTACCCTCACCTGGACCCTAAACCGTCCCCGTCCCCTAACCCTAACCCTAGCCCGAACCCTAACCCTAACCCTTCCCCGAAGCCTGACCCTCACCCGTCCCCTAATTCTAACCCGTACGCTGACACTAACCCGCGCCCTCACACGTACGCTCCTCCTAAAGCGTTGTCGTACAATCACCTGGACCCTAAACCGTCCCCGTCCCCTAACCCTAACCCTAGCCCGAACCCTAACCCTAACCCTTCCCCGAAGCCTGACCCTCACCCGTCCGCTAATCCTAACCCGTACGCTGACACTAACCCGCGCCCTCACACGTACGCTCCCCCTAAAGCGTTGTCGTACCCTCACCTGGACCCTAAACCGTCCCCGTCCCCTAACCCTAACCCTAGCCCGAACCCTAACTCTAACCCTTCCCCGAACCCTGACCCTCACCCGTCCCCTAATCCTAACCCGTACGCTGACACTAACCCGCACCCTCACACGTACGCTCCCCCTAAAGCGTTGTCGTACCCTCACCTGGACCCTAAACCGTCCCCGTCCCCTAACCCTAACCCTAGCCCGAACCCTAACCCTAACCCTGCCCCGAAGCCTGACCCTCACCCGTCCCCTAATCCTAACCCGTACGCTGACACTAACCCGCGCCCTCACACGTACGCTCCCCCTAAAGCGTTGTCGTACCATCACCTGGACCCTAAACCGTCCCCGACCCCTAACCCTAACCCTAGCCCGAACCCTAACCCTAACCCTTCCCCGAAGCCTGACCCTCTCCCGTCCCCTAATCCTAACCCGTACGCTGACACTAACCCGCGCCCTCACACGTACGCTCCCCCTAAAGCGTTGTCGTACCCTCACCTGGACCCTAAACCGTCCCCGTCCCCTAAACCTAACCCTAGCCCGAACCCTAACCCTAACCCTTCCCCGAAGCCTGACCCTCACCCGTCCCCTAATCCTAACCCGTACGCTGACACTAACCCGCGCCCTCACACGTACGCTCCCCCTAAAGCGTTGTCGTACCCTCACCTGGACCCTAAACCGTCCCCGTCCCCTAACCCTAACCCCAGCCCGAACCCTAAACCTAACCCTTCCCCGAAGCCTGACCCTCACCCGTCCCCTAATCCTAACCCGTACGCTGACACTAACCCGAGCCCTCACACGTACGCTCCCCCTAAAGCGTTGTCGTACCCTCACCTGGACCCTAAACCGTCCCCGTCCCCTAACCCTAACCCTAGCCCGAACCCTAACCCTAACCCTTCCCCAAAGCCTGACCCTCACCCGTCCCCTAATTCTAACCCGTACGCTGACACTAACCCGCGCCCTCACACGTACGCTCCTCCTAAAGCGTTGTCGTACCCTCACCTGGACCCTAAACCGTCCCCGTCCCCTAACCCTAACCCTAGCCCGAACCCTAACCCTAACCCTTCCCCGAAGCCTGACCCTCACCCGTCCCCTAATCCTAACCCGTACGCTGACACTAACCCGCGCCCTCACACGTACGCTCCCCCTAAAGCGTTGTCGTACCCTCACCTGAACCCTAAACCGTCCTCGTCCCCTAACACTAACCCTAGCCCGAACCCTAACCCTAACCCTTCCCCGAAGCCTGACCCTCACCCGTCCCCTAATCCTAACCCGTACGCTGACACTAACCCGCGCCCTCACACGTACGCTCCCCCTAAAGCGTTGTCGTACCCTCACCTGGACCCTAAACCGTCCCCGTCCCCTAACCCTAACCCTAGCCCGAACCCTAACCCTAACCCTGCCTCGAAGCCTGACCCTCACCCGTCCCCTAATCCTAACCCGTACGCTGACACTAACCCGCGCCCTCACACGTACGCTCCCCCTAAAGCGTTGTCGTACCCTCACCTGGACCCTAAACCGTCCCCGTCCCCTAACCCTAACCCTAGCCCGAACCCTAACTCTAACCCTTCCCCGAAGCCTGACCCTCACCCGTCTCCTAATCCTAACCCGTACGCTGACACTAACCCGCGCCCTCACACGTACGCTCCCCCTAAAGCGTTGTCGTACCCTCACCTGGACCCTAAACCGTCCCCGTCCCCTAACCCTAACCCTAGCCCGAACCCTAACCCTAACCCTGCCCCGAAGCCTGACCCTCACCCGTCCCCTAATCCTAACCCGTACGCTGACACTAACCCTCGCCCTCACACGTACGCTCCCCCTAAAGCGTTGTCGTACCATCACCTGGACCCTAAACCGTCCCCGACCCCTAACCCTAACCCTAGCCCGAACCCTAACCCTAACCCTTCCCCGAAGCCTGACCCTCACCCGTCCCCTAATCCTAACCCGTACGCTGACACTAACCCGCGCCCTCACACGTACGCTCCCCCTAAAGCGTTGTCGTACCCTCACCTGGACCCTAAACCGTCCCCGTCCCCTAAACCTAACCCTAGCCCGAACCCTAACCCTAACCCTTCCCCGAAGCCTGACCCTCACCCGTCCCCTAATCCTAACCCGTACGCTGACACTAACCCGCGCCCTCACACGTACGCTCCCCCTAAAGCGTTGTCGTACCCTCACCTGGACCCTAAACCGTCCCCGTCCCCTAACCCTAACCCCAGCCCGAACCCTAAACCTAACCCTTCCCCGAAGCCTGACCCTCACCCGTCCCCTAATCCTAACCCGTACGCTGACACTAACCCGCGCCCTCACACGTACGCTCCCCCTAAAGCGTTGTCGTACCCTCACCTGGACCCTAAACCGTCCCCGTCCCCTAACCCTAACCCCAGCCCGAACCCTAACCCTAACCCTTCCCCGAAGCCTGACCCTCACCCGTCCCCTAATCCTAACCCGTACGCTGACACTAACCCGCCCCCTCACACGTACGCTCCCCTTAAAGCGTTGTCGTACCCTCACCTGGACCCTAAACCGTCCCCGTCCCCTAACCCTAACCCTAGCCCGAACCCTAACCCTAACCCTTCCCCGAAGCCTGACCCTCACCCGTCCCCTAATCCTAACCCGTACGCTGACACTAACCCGCGCCCTCACACGTACGCTCCCCCTAAAGCGTTGTCGTACCCTCACCTGGACCCTAAACCGTCCCCGTCCCCTAACCCTAACCCTAGCCCGAACCTTAACCCTAACCCTTCCCCGAAGCCTGACCCTCACCCGTCCCCTAATCGTAACACGTACGCTGACACTAACCCGCGCCCTCACACGTACGCTCCCCCTAAAGCGTTGTCGTACCCTCACCTGGACCCTAAACCGTCCCCGTCCCCTAACTCTAACCCTAGCCCGAACCCTAACCCTAACCCTTCCCCGAAGCCTGACCCTCACCCGTCCCCTAATCCTAACCCGTACGCTGACACTAACCCGCGCCCTCACACGTACGCTCCCCCTAAAGCGTTGTCGTACCCTCACCTGGACCCTAAACCGTCCCCGTCCCCTAACCCTAACCCTAGCCCGAACCCTAACCCTAACCCTTCCCCGAAGCCTGACCCTCACCCGTCCCCTAATTCTAACCCGTACGCTGACACTAACCCGCGCCCTCACACGTACGCTCCTCCTAAAGCGTTGTCGTACCCTCACCTGGACCCTAAACCGTCCCCGTCCCCTAACCCTAACCCTAGCCCGAACCCTAACCCTAACCCTTCCCCGAAGCCTGACCCTCACCCGTCCCCTAATCCTAACCCGTACGCTGACACTAACCCGCGCCCTCACACGTACGCTCCCCCTAAAGCGTTGTCGTACCCTCACCTGGACCCTAAACCGTCCTCGTCCCCTAACCCTAACCCTAGCCCGAACCCTAACCCTAACCCTTCCCCGAAGCCTGACCCTCACCCGTCCCCTAATCCTAACCCGTACGCTGACACTAACCCGCGCCCTCACACGTACGCTCCCCCTAAAGCGTTGTCGTACCCTCACCTGGACCCTAAACCGTCCCCGTCCCCTAACCCTAACCCTAGCCCGAACCCTAACCCTAACCCTGCCCCGAAGCCTGACCCTCACCCGTCCCCTAATCCTAACCCGTACGCTGACACTAACCCGCGCCCTCACACGTACGCTCCCCCTAAAGCGTTGTCGTACCCTCACCTGGACCCTAAACCGTCCCCGTCCCCTAACCCTAACCCTAGCCCGAACCCTAACTCTAAACCTTCCCCGAAGCCTGACCCTCACCCGTCCCCTAATCCTAACCCGTACGCTGACACTAACCCGCGCCCTCACACGTACGCTCCCCCTAAAGCGTTGTCGTACCCTCACCTGGACCCTAAACTGTCCCCGTCCCCTAAACCTAACCCTAGCCCGAACCCTAACCCTAACCCTTCCCCGAAGCCTGACCCTCACCCGTCCCCTAATCCTAACCCGTACGCTGACACTAACCCGCGCCCTCACACGTACGCTCCCCCTAAAGCGTTGTCGTACCCTCACCTGGACCCTAAACCGTCCCCGTCCCCTAACCCTAACCCCAGCCCGAACCCTAAACCTAACCCTTCCCCGAAGCCTGACCCTCACCCGTCCCCTAATCCTAACCCGTACGCTGACACTAACCCGCGCCCTCACACGTACGCTCCCCCTAAAGCGTTGTCGTACCCTCACCTGGACCCTAAACCGTCCCCGTCCCCTAACCCTAACCCCAGCCCGAACCCTAACCCTAACCCTTCCCCGAAGCCTGACCCTCACCCGTCCCCTAATCCTAACCCGTACGCTGACACTAACCCGCCCCCTCACACGTACGCTCCCCTTAAAGCGTTGTCGTACCCTCACCTGGACCCTAAACCGTCCCCGTCCCCTAACCCTAACCCTAGCCCGAACCCTAACCCTAACCCTTCCCCGAAGCCTGACCCTCACCCGTCCCCTAATCCTAACCCGTACGCTGACACTAACCCACGCCCTCACACGTACGCTCCCCCTAAAGCGTTGTCGTACCCTCACCTGGACCCTAAACCGTCCCCGTCCCCTAACCCTAACCTTAGCCCGAACCCTAAACCTAACCCTGCCCCGAAGCCTGACCCTCACCCGTCCCCTAATCCTAACCCGTACGCTGACACTAACCCGCGCCCTCACACGTACGCTCCCCCTAAAGCGTTGTCGTACCCTCACCTGGACCCTAAACCGTCCCCGTCCCCTAACCCTAACCCTAGCCCGAACCCTAACCCTAACCCTTCCTCGAAGCCTGAGCCTCACCCGTCCCCTAATCCTAACCCATACGCTGACACTAACCCGCGCCCTCACACGTACGCTCCCCCTAAAGCGTTGTCGTACCCTCAACTGGACCCTAAACCGTCCCCGTCCCCTAACCCTAACCCTAGCCCGAACCCTAACCCTAACCCTTCCCCGAAGCCTGACCCTCACCCGTCCCCTAATCCTAACCCGAACGCTGACACTAACCCACGCCCTCACACGTACGCTCCCCCTAAAGCGTTGTCGTACCCTCACCTGGACCCTAAACCGTCCCCGTCCCCTAACCCTAACCCTAGCCCGAACCCTAACCCTAACCCTTCCCCGAAGCCTGACCCTCACCCGTCCCCTAATCCTAACCCGTACGCTGACGCTAACCCACGCCCTCACACGTACGCTCCCCCTAAAGCGTTGTCGTACCCTCACCTGGACCCTAAACCGTCCCCGTCCCCTAACCCTAACCCTAGCCCGAACCCTAACCCTAACCCTTCCCCGAAGCCTGACCCTCACCCGTCCCCTAATCCTAACCCGTACGCTGACACTAACCCGCGCCCTCACACGTACGCTCCCCCTAAAGCGTTGTCGTACCCTCACCTGGACCCTAAACCGTCCCCGTCCCCTAACCCTAACCCTAGCCCGAACCCTAACCCTAACACTTCCCCGAAGCCTGACCCTCACCCGTCCCCTAATCCTAACCCGTACGCTGACGCTAACCCGCGCCCTCACACGTACGCTCCCCCTAAAGCGTTGTCGTACCCTCACCTGGACCCTAAACCGTCCCCGTCCCCTAACCCTAACCCTAGCCCGAACCCTAACCCTAACCCTGCCCCGAAGCCTGACCCTCACCCGTCCCCTAATCCTAACCCGTACGCTGACACTAACCCGCGCCCTCACACGTACGCTCCCCCTAAAGCGTTGTCGTACCATCACCTGGACCCTAAACCGTCCCCGTCCCCTAACCCTAACCCTAGCCCGAACCCTAACCCTAACCCTTCCCCGAAGCCTGACCCTCACCCGTCCCCTAATCCTAACCCGTACGCTGACACTAACCCGCGCCCTCACACGTACGCTCCCCCTAAAGCGTTGTCGTACCCTCACCTGGACCCTAAACCGTCCCCGTCCCCTAACCCTAACCCTAGCCCGAACACTAACCCTAACCCTTCCCCGAAGCCTGACCCTCACCCGTCCGCTAATCCTAACCCGTACGCTGACACTAACCCGCGCCCTCACACGTACGCTCCCCCTAAAGCGTTGTCGTACCCTCACCTGGACCCTAAACCGTCCCCGTCCCCTAACCCTAACCCTAGCCCGAACCCTAACCCTAACCCTTCCCCGAAGCCTGACCCTCACCCGTCCCCTAATCCTAACCCGTACGCTGACGCTAACCCGCGCCCTCACACGTACGCTCCCCCTAAAGCGTTGTCGTACACTCACCTGGACCCTAAACCGTCCCCGTCCCCTAACCCTAACCCTAGCCCGAACCCTAACCCTAACCCTTCCCCGAAGCCTGACCCTCACCCGTCCCCTAATCCTAACCCGTACGCTGACACTAACCCGCGCCCTCACACGTACGCTCCCCCTAAAGCGTTGTCGTACCCTCACCTGGACCCTAAACCGTCCCCGTCACCTAACCCTAACCCTAGCCGAACCCTAACCCTAACCCTTCCCCGAAGCCTGACCCTCACCCGTCCCCTAATCCTAACCCGTACGCTGACACTAACCCGCGCCCTCACACGTACGCTCCCCCTAAAGCGTTGTCGTACCCTCACCTGGACCCTAAACCGTCCCCGTCCCCTAACCCTAACCCTAGCCCGAACCCTAACCCTAACCCTTCCCCGAAGCCTGACCCTCACCCGTCCCCTAATCCTAACCCGTACGCTGACACTAACCCGCGCCCTCACACGTACGCTCCCCCTAAAGCGTTGTCGTACCCTCACCTGGACCCTAAACCGTCCCCGTCCCCTAACCCTAACCCTAGCCCGAACCCTAACCCTAACCCTTCCCCGAAGCCTGACCCTCACCCGTCCCCTAATCCTAACCCGTACGCTGACACTAACCCGCGCCCTCACACGTACGCTCCCCCTAAAGCGTTGTCGTACCCTCACCTGGACCCTAAACCGTCCCCGTCCCCTAACCCTAACCCTAGCCCGAACCCTAACCCTAACCCTTCCTCGAAGCCTGACCCTCACCCGTCCCCTAATCCTAACCAATACGCTGACACTAACCCGCGCCCTCACACGTACGCTCCCCCTAAAGCGTTGTCGTACCCTCAACTGGACCCTAAACCGTCCCCGTCCCCTAACCCTAACCCTAGCCCGAACCCTAACCCTAACCCTTCCCCGAAGCCTGACCCTCACCCGTCCCCTAATCCTAACCCGTACGCTGACACTAACCCGCGCCCTCACACGTACGCTCCCCCTAAAGCGTTGTCGTACCCTCACCTGGACCCTAAACCGTCCCCGTCCCCTAACCCTAACCCTAGCCCG